>NW_024581137.1:7949716-8246385 GCF_017639235.1 Corvus kubaryi
GAAGGAAGGAAGGAAGGAAGGAAGGAAGGAAGGAAGGAAGGAAGGAAGGAAGGAAGGAAGGAAGGAAGGAAGGAAAAGAAAGAAAGAAAGAAAGAGAGAGAAAGAAAGAAAGAAAGAAAGAAAGAAAGAAAGAGAAAAAAAGAAAGAAAGAAAGAAAGAAAGAAAGAAAGAAAGAAAGAAAGAAAGAAAGAGAAAGAAAGAAAGAAAGAAAGAAAGAAAGAAAGAAAGAAAGAAAGAAAGAAAGAAAGAAAGAAAGAAAGAAAGAAAGGCATTGACATGGAGTGATAATAGGCCTATCCTGAAAAGAAAGGTACCTGTTTAACTAGGCAGGCATAGGTGAAATGTGGTAGGATCTCACTGATTCCTGATGGAGAGAAGAGGGACCCAAAAGACTTCAAAATATGCTAAGCTCATTTTCTTCTGCACATGTAATGTCTGAATAATTTTTAGCTTGGGGATAGATGTCAGAGAAATGCCTCTGAAGTCCAGCTGCTGCCTTTCCCTGGTCTTAAAATTAAGAACCAAACACAGTTTAAGGGAAAAGGGGTTTTTACCTCAGTATTTATTTAAGGATCTTTAGGTGCACAACTTTGTCCAGGTGGAATGCGCTGAAATGCACACTGAAAATGCACACAAAATGCACCCCCCGAAATGCATCCGCCCGATAGATCGTGTATACAATTTATAGGCCTTGCAAATTAGCATACCTATCAAAGATTCCCCAATGAGAAGCTTAAATGAATAGCATGATATCACCCCATCCCGAGGAATTCCCCCCTGGATGGGCATATCTTAGTTTACAGGATGTGTTCTAGAGAGGACCTTCGTTTCTCAGGATAGCGTAGGACTTTATGGCCCCAACTGTGAGGCCTCCAGGAGGTTTGGTGTCCTGGCTTAATGGAATATTAGGACTATGCTAAGTTATCAGGCTTAAGGAATTACAAGTATGCATGCTAAAAGCACTGAGGATACATAAAAGCTATATAAAAGGGTATATAAAAGGCATATAAAAGAAAAGGCAAAAAATCATGATGGCATCACAGCAAGGAACCATGTTGGGTTTCTGACTTGTGCAAGTTTGCTGCCCTTGCTGTAAGATACCATCCAGCTTCCCTGGGAGGTATGTATTTGCTGTTCACCTAAGGATCAGAAAAGTTATCTTTCCACTGAGAGTTTAATGGGTTTCTTTTCTTCAGATCAGATTGAAGAAATGTGACTGACAGAGCCACTGCGAGCATGCACACCTGTATAGAACCTATTTGTTCTGATCTTCCTTCCTTCTCTAACACCACTCCTTCATTTTGATCAACAGCGTAAAAAGCCAAAAAAGATTTTTTTGCATGTCGTATTTTTTCAGTTGAAAAAAAACCAAAACGATAGCTGAAGCAGTGAAAAATATCTGGTCTTATTTACAACTGAGACTTGTTTTTCTCTACACAATGGCAAAAATCAACCTTTGATTCCATTTTCTGCTCATGTTTTTATGAAATCTGTTGCCAGCAAACAATCCAAAGAGTCTTAGACAAGTTGCTTTTAAGACGTTAACTACAGAGATCAGGAAAAGAGGAGCAAAGATATTTGCACTTTTTTCCTAGGCTATCACTTCCCTACATCAGATTTTATCTTTCTTTTACCCCTCATTTCACATTTGTCTTCTATTTCTGTAAGTTAACCATCTTTCAAATACAAGCCTGTGCTTGGAAGTTTTTGTTCTACCTACTCTCATCTCCATTTTCTTATTTTCTCACTGAATGACACAGCAATGAAATAATTTTATTCACAAATCGAAGGTAAATTACTAATGCAAAATTAATCCGGTTTAGAAGTGTCAAAGCAGAAGCCATGGTGAAGAACAAGCTAATGAGGAAAATCAAATTTACCACAAATGCACCAAGAAAGCACAGAAATAATTGTAACCATAGTCAATGTTAATCACTTGAACACTTGAACACATGATTCCCAGCTAAAAACCTGACTCCTTCAAATACCAACAAACCACAATGACATCAATGTTTTGCCTTTTTCCTGCACATCACCTGCAGAGCTAAAGAAACCAAGTGGTATCACAAAATGAGCTTTCAGTCCAAGGCATTAAAATCCAAGCCCACAAGTACAGGGTGATGAGAGATCCTTTCAGGTCAACCCCTAGACATACAATGTTGCTTTCTGTGGGGTTTAAAGCAGCTCAGGCTTTCTGAGGCCTCTGGTAGGTTGCATAAGTGAAGGATTTATGTCCATGTCATCCATTTAAAAAAACCTCTCAGGGCATCGAAAAATGTTGCGGGATTAAGAGAGATGTTTCAATATGGGGTTTATATACAAAATGGTGAAAAAGACATAGTACAATGAATATATATATAATAAAACTTACTTAAACAACAAACATGCAAACTTGAAAAAAGAGTACTTCATGGCAGGAAGAAAGTAGGAGACAAGAGGAAAAAATATAAGGAAGACTAATGCCCTTAGACACTCAATATAGAAAAGATATTGTCCTCATATACATTCTTATTTATCTTCACCCTCCTGCAGTTGGTGTATTACCTCCTTACACACAGCAGTTTCTTTCTGTCATGGAGGCAATTCATTCCTATCCTGTCAGGCTCACTTTTTCTTTCCTAGTGTCTCAAGACACTAGTTGCTGTCAAAGCAGTAACAAAAAGAACCCAAGAGGTTTTTTTTGCTGACACCTCCCAAAGTGTAGAATCATCACATCAGATATATATATTTGGGGTTAGGAAGACCAGCTTCTGTTATATGACCTCATCCAGCCAGAACTTTCTCTAAATCCTTGTCAAAAAAATGTTTATGATCCCCAGCCCGCCAGGAGAAACACTGTTTGTTCTCTCAAGCCCAGCTAACTTGTTTTCGATTATCTCCTTAATAAAGAAAAAGATTGTGCTTCATAAAGCAGTCCTAGATGTTGCAGAATTACTGCTTGAAACACAGAAATTGGAACAACTCATTTTTATTTCAATATTGGTATCCTATGCCTTATGAGTCATTGTAATGATTCCCTGTTGCCTTCCGTACTGTGCTTAAACAAGTTAGGCATTTTCAAAGCTCTTAACTAAAGTCACAGTGGAATTAAAAACACTTCTGCAGAAAAACACAAAACACAGCTAAGGAAGACCCTTAGCTGGCCTGTAGTAACCTCTCTTACAGTAAATTTTTGTCTCCCACCCTGTCTTATAAGCATGATTCCCAAATCATGCTGTTTCCATTACTTCATATGTTTTACTCGTAAAAAAAAGGAAGGGGGAGGGATTACATCCAGAGCAACAAAGAATTCTTCAACCGTGCAGAACTGTAGCAGGATTTCTGTCTGAATAATCTTGCATTATTACATTGGTCCACTTGTCCCTTTCCTTTTTAAAACACATTTGCACCTTTAAGGCAAATTCAAGATTTCAATCCTGATAACTGTGTGGGTGAACAGTTCCACAGACCAATGGAGACAGTAAGTCCTGATTTCCAAGATTTGTGTGAAGGAGGTATCCCCACAATTAAACAAACAAAAAAAAACCCCCAAACTACCACACCTTGTTTCCATCTACTCTTTCTCAACTCTGTATTGCTTTATCCCCGCTTTTTTTCCTTGCATCAACACTGACTCCCCATACATGAGAAAGTAGCATTGGATACGAAAGGTATTTTTCCACCCCTTCAAATAACAGCAAATTTAAGTCTAGTGAGCTCAAGATTATGTCAGGGTGTGTTTCGGGTTTTTTTTAAAACCATATTAAGTAAAAAAGGTAAATTCAACATATTAGTCTTGTGAGTGGATATTCATAAGTGATATCTGCAGTGAAATTTGGTTTTGAAAACAGAGCACGGGGGACCAACTCAAACCATCATAACTGGAACCAAGCTGATTTTGATTTTCTGTTACTCCAAACTGCACACATACACTTTGTAATTTGCAAATACAATTCACTGCAGCTGTAGAATAAATCAATCTGGAAATACATATATACATAAATAATACTCATTTAATATTACCAGTGAGAAATCTTGACATCTCAGAAGACTTGAAAACTCTGAGTCAAGGCAAATTCCAGCAGTTTCAATATTTGAAATTTACTCAATTTCATTCAACAAATTCTTTCTAATAGCATTGGGTATTGTGTGCCTCTATCTCTCACTATATGTATGTGTTTATGTGTTTATGTGTACAGCGAAATAGATACAAACTAACATTTTTTTAAATACTTAAATTGTAAAACAAGCATTATTTGTGTAAGATAGCTACCCAGAATTAAAACATAAATACTCCACAGGCAATGAATTACCTCACTAAAGCTAGTTAACAACATTTTGAGGCATAAATGGGCATAGGCTTATTTAGTTTGCTATATACTGCCCAGAACAGCTGCAAATGTGTGCCTTTTTATGGGAGTTCAGGATTCCAAGTGGTTCAAACACCCGGCATTTGCTTTTTCCAGTTGGTATTGTACAGGCCATCTTCCTGGCACATCCCCCATTTCCAGTTGCCAAGAGAGTGGTTGAAGAACAAGACACCTGGAAGCATGTATTTTCTAAAGCAATACAAAAGATTGACCTTGGGTATTTACAAGTTGCTATTCCATCACATAGTGAGTTTTTGTCACATTTTACCTATTAGCCAGCTTTCCTCCTTCAAATCTGCTTTATTACGATCTATTCAGACGTGAAAATTGAACAATAAATAGCCTGTATGCACTTTTGTTTATTGTGCCAGTATTACTGGATGTTTTCATAATTGAGACCAAAAATTAAAAATGTTTGCCAGCAAGCTGTTTGTATACAGAGAGAAAGAATTCTGCACTTTGCAAAGAGGACAGCTTTAAGGAATAGAGCACTTATGTGAGAATTCCTCTATTCTACATACATATCAAATCTGCAGGAAAGGCAATAATTGCAACCAGGTTTATTTGAAACTCTGTGCCAGCTATAGAGCTGCACAGAAGGAACCATGCAGCTAACAAATGTATTAGTGTGCCACAGCAGTTCAGCAGTCCATGGCAGAGTTGCTTGCAGGTGAGAGGCCAGAGTACTCACTGCAAATACACCACAAGCTGTATGACCAGACTGAAGCAGAACACAAAACTTCCATGGTTTGTTTAACGCAGAGCTATTTCTCAAGCCTTCTCCGTCTTTCACCACATCCCCTTCTTGCAAACGCTCTGTGCCATGCGTGTATCTGCTTCTGAGACAGGCAGTGAAAAGATTCCAGACTGAGTTTCTTTGCAGACATCACATCTACTGAGTGATCTGCTGACTGCGCTATGTCTGATTCTCCTCTGCTTTTCACCTTCACTAGCCCTCAATTGCAGCATGAGACAATAGTACTTCTGAGATTACAAACTGCACTCCAGATGTTGTACTCCTTTCTTTTCCAAGGGCATCCATTTGTTATCCATCATATTTTCCACTCAGTAAATAATTTAGATTAAATTATTGAATGACTTTTCAAAATACTATTCTGAATACCACTCAATGGTATTACTCACACAAAGTCTTACAGAATTAAACATTTCCATTCTGAAGATTAAATTTGATTTGTGAGCTGTGTATTGCAGAACTGAGCTACTTTCAGTAAAGTCAGGTTGATGAGAAGTCTCACTTTGACTTGAATCTGAAGCCAGTTCTAGGAGAAGGAATTCAAAGGAGAGTTTAGATGACAAACTTGAACTGCCTCGTACAAAGGCAGTTCAAGGCAGACATTGCCACAACCTACAAGGTCATGTTTTTCTGTCAATGCTTAAAGTTTCATATTTGTACCCTACTAGAACAGACTTAAGAATTTTAAGAAAGGTTGAATTATTCAAAAAACCTCTTGAAGATAACTACAAATAGATTAGACAATTAGGCATTTAATATCAAACACAAATTTTTGCTGATTGTGGCTGTCTCATCCATTATCTCATCCAGACACAAAAGGATGTAATAAATAGCCTTCTTGACAATATATCCCTGATATCTTTGATCTTCTTATTGCATTGGGTTTGCACAGCATGGTTTTGGTAGCAGGGAGGTTACAGGGATATTTTTTGTGAGAAGCTGCCAAAAGCTTCCCCTTGTGTCCAGTACAGCCTGTGCCAGATGGTTCCAAGAAGGATCTGCCTCTGACCATCAGCAACAGTGGCAGCACTTCTGGCTAAAATATTTATGCTGGGGAAAAAGTCACTATACAAGAGCACTTGCAGCCAGAGAAGAGAGGACTGAGAATAGGTAAGAGGGACAGCCCTGTGGACAGCAAGGTCAGTGAGGCAAGAGGGGCAGAAAGTGCTCCAGGTGCCAAAGCATAGATTATCCTGCAGCCTGTGATGAAGATCGTGGAGAGCCAGGCAGCTCATGGAGGTCTACAATAGAGCAGAGATCCACCTGCAGCCCATGGAGGACCCCCCACCAGAGCAGACGGATGCCTGAAGGAGGTTGTGACCCCATGTAAAGACATGTAGAGCAGGCTTGCTGGCGGGGCATGTGGACCTGTGGGGGACCCATGCTAGAGAAGCCTATTCCTAAGGAACTGCACCCTGTGGAAGGGACCCACACTGGAGAAATCAAAGAACTAGCCTGTGGGAAGGACTCACGTTGGAGAAATTTGAGGAGAACTGTCTCCTTTGAGAGGGAGCCCATGCCGGAGCAGGGGAAGACTGTGAGGAACAACACAGACAACTGACCACAACCCCCAGTCCTTATCCCCCTGAGCTGCTGGGGAGAGTAAGCAGATAGAGAAACTGGGAGTGAAGATGAAAACATGAGGAAGGGAGGGGTGGGGGGAGGAAGGTATTTTAAGATTTGTTTTTATTTTCTCATTACACTACTCTGATTTGACTGGCAATAAATTAATGTTATCAAGTCCGTTTTGCCCACGGCAGCAATTGCGAAGTGATCTATCCCTGTCCTTATCTTGAGCCAAGAGATTTTCGCCTTATTTTCTCTCCCCTGGCCAGCTGAAAGGGGAGAGTGATAGAGGGGTTTGGTGGGCACCTGGAATCCAGCCCATGTCAGACACACCATATTCATATTTTAAAAATCCTCTTACCTGTAGTCTATTTGCCAAAATTGAGGTTTGTTCAGTGATGAGGCTTCCCAGATTGACCCTAACAGTTCTCCAAGAGGAATTTGACTGCAATGACTGTTCTGGACTCTTGGACTCACGCAGTTAGCCCAGAAGCCACATCTGCTCAGGAACTGGAGAATATGAAAAGCAATTCCCACGAGAACAAAGCAAAATAGAAGAAAGAAGATGGGCTTCCACTATCCTGCTATTCAAACTATGCTGCTGTACAACATCTAAAACCCTCTGCGTTTCCCTGCCCTAGTCTTTCTGCACACAAGAAGAAAATTTAGAATCATTATCAAGAAGAGAGGTGCTGACTCAGGACTTGAAGGCCTGCCAAAATTACCTAAATTAAAGATCTTGAGTAATCAGACAGAAGTGCTTCAAACTATTTTTAGTCCTGTTTCATTGAAATGACAACTTTACCTTTTGTTACTCCATCTTATTAATCAACACATTCTTGCGTGTGTTTGTTAAAGTCTCACTTCCACGAAGTCTCTTTCGATAAAGTGTCATTGGGTTCAAAACATGATTTACTGTACAACCCAAACTTCAGCCTGGATTAAGGGTATGGAAAAGCTTTTTTGCTAACTGTGACAGGAACAGGCATTTTACCAGTACAATGTTGCTTCCCTTGGCAATTAAAACTTGATGCTGTGAGCAAATTAAAAACAATAGATTGCAATTTGATCACTGTATTGTTCTATCTTTATCTACCTTAGTAGCATTATAATACATTAGATGAATTTAACACTTGATCAACACTTTTTATTCAAGAAATCTATAGATGTATATGAAACTGCTTTACTCTGCCAAAACCTAACATGGGTCATGAACTCTGAAAATGTGTGTAACAGCAGGCAAGAGTTTTGCAGACTACTTGGCTCTGCTTCCAAAAGAATATCCAAATCCTCACACTAGGGGATTTTTCTACAAGGGAACACATTTCCCACTGCTACTTATTAGTGTCAGTTGCCAAACGGTTTGCTGGAGAACATAGGTTTTCTGCTCATCCCTGAAGAAGCACAGCTCAGGAGCGTGATGCTTTTAGGTAGGGAGAGCACAACAGAGCTCTGGCCTGAAAAGCAGACATCTGCAACTGCCAGTAGGTCATAGTGGTCTCAGTTAACTGATTAAAAAGAAAAACAGCACTGGATGGAAACCCCCCAAGCTCTTTCTTCATTGTAATGCAACACATTTTGCAGGTGCATCTAAACAGTTTAGAGACATCAAATTTTGAGTAACTCCATTAGAGTTTAGGGCCTGTAATGCTTTGGGCTCACTAGACGCCTGTTTGTCAGCCATGCAGTCTGTTCCCTGCACCACAGAGGTCTAGGTGTAGGGCAGCTGTAGTCAGCAAGCACATAAAGAACTGGCACCCTAAGGGATACAGCTTTTATACGTTGCTTTCCTTAAGGAAATTGGTGGCCAGGCAGTGGGATTGCTGTTGGTGCCACATGGTTCATGGCTCTGATGCAAGTTCAAATATATGTACAGGCATGGTAGGTTGAAATCAATATAACTAAGGCTCAGACACACCTATAAATGTGTTATTCATAAGACAGCTGCTAATATATTCACTTTGAAACAGTTCATTCTGATAACAGAATCAAGCCTCTTTACAGAATAAAATTGGACAGGCACAACTAAACACTGGTATCAATAGATAACTTTGGAAGACCTTTATCCTGCTGTGTTGTTTTCTTACATGAAAGTTTTTCAGATACCACAGCCTGCATTTTAGGAGTTTATAGTTTTTTTCCAGGAAAGCAATACGTTTGTTGTCATTGCCAATGGTCAAAGCAGTTTGGGCTGAACATGTCTTTCTACTGTTGCATTTCTAATCTGGCTTTTTTTTTTTTACAAAAAGATGTTATTTATGTTAAAGGATAGTGTAGTTCCCTAATAGTGAGGCTGTTGGAAGAGGACTAATGGAGCTATTCATGTTTAACAAAATGGCTATCCAGCTCTGCTTTGATGGAAGAGGGATTACATATGACTTCTGTCTGAGCAGCTTCAACACTCTTTCTTACTGTAAGTGCAAGAAAAATTCATTACTTGAATATTATCTCATGGACAAAAAATCTTGTCCAGTTAATTGTGAAAGTGTGAAAGAGCATGTGGAATAAAATCTGAAATAAACCCTCCAAAGAACAGTTTCAAAAAGGTCTCATGAAGTCACCCTTTATCCAACTGTCTTGATCAACTTGTCTCTCACTAATTTCTCTTGTGTTCCCTCAGTTGTGCTGCAGCTAGCATGAAATCGATTAAAACCGGAGATGAAAGACAGTTCCAAACGAAGTATAAATTTTCAAAAATTGTGTTGCATATGCTCAGCAGGCACCAAGTGGGGGGGAAAGAAGTCAACAATTTGTATAAACAAAAGGCACATAAGAAAATCATCATGCTGAAATATTGCAAACTAACAGCAGGCTAGAGTAAAACATCCATATTGCCAGAGCTAATTTATTTCTTTTAACATTACCTTTATAATCGTTCACCAAGAAGGAAACTTTTACTTTTTTTTTTAAGCATGACAAATATGCATTATAATCAGTTGGGTTAGATTAGTTTTTCTTTTTTTAGAGATAGATTTTCTCTCCTTGAATCTTCAACTCGGACTGCAATGAGTTTCTTCAGAGAAAGACAGATATTACAAGAGAAAGAGAGAGATTACAAAAAAGCGCTTGCCATCTTCCATTATTAAGCCATAAAAATAGAAAAAGGAAAAGGCAAAATAAAAACCCTTGGAGAAACCCTGTTCCCTGAGTTGATGGAAGAAGTGACAAGGTTTGTAAAACCTAATGTATACCTTACAGATAATGTCATGCACTGAGGGGAAAAAGAAGGGGAAAGAAGGAATCAACCAGAATAGTCCCAAGGGGAATCAGACAAGACAGACTACTAATAATCAGGCTTAAAATGTCTACAGATTAATTTAAGGGTGAAAATATTTGTGAAGAATGCTGACAGGTAGGATCTTGTGAAAGACAGGTCATTAGGAAAAATGACCTTGAGTGAACTGGCTAGACTTTTAGGACAATCTGTACACAACATAAAGAGTGGTCCATCTGATGTTCAGAAAAAGTGGTAAACATAGGAGGAGACTGGCTTTATCAAACTTTATCAAAGGACTGAACTCCAGCACAAACTAACCACATACAGGAGTTGGAATTAAGGCAGGAAGCAAAGAAATAGAGAGGAATCTCCTGGCCATGCTGCGATGGTATTAGAAAAGCTGAAGCTCGGCTGCAATTGAAACCAATGAGGAACAAGGGCAACAAGAAGCTCTTCTGCCTCTATACTAGTGGCAAAATAAGGAAAGAAGAAAGGGACCTCTTGCTCATTGTGCAGATGGCTTTGTGACAGCAGATATATTTAAAGCTGACGTACTCAACCCCTTCTCTTTGTATCAGTCTACAACTGAATCTCCCAGGACTCTGCCTAGGGAGTGGGTTTGAGAAAGGAAGCTACTGTAGTGAAAATTGATCAAGTCTGGAATCTGTTTCAGAAATTCTTTATCCATGTGTGCTTCCCAGTACCAGAGACACTGATAAGCTGAGGCAAGAGTGGACTGCAAAGACAGTCTAGTCGGGAGGCTCACATGCCCTGTGAACAGAATCTGAGGAAGTGAGGCTTTTCTGGGGAAACCTGACAGCAGTATTCTGCTGTCTGAAGGGGGATTAAGATGGGAGAGCCAAGATCTTTACAGAGGTGTACTGTGGGACACCAGGATACAATGATCCTGAATTGAAAGAGAGGAGGTTTTGTCTACATAAAAGAGAAAAAAAATCATTGAAAGGTAGCTGAAGGTTGACACACGCTGCACAGTCTTCCTTGGAGGTTTCTAAGCTCTAGCTGTGCAAAAGCCTGACAAAGCCAATCTGAAATCAGCACCGATCATGGTTTAGACTGGGAAGTTGGATAGGATGACCTCTCAGGGTCCCTGCCAAGCTGAATTTTGTTATTTTTAAGATCTGGTCCTAAACACAGATAAAACATAAGGAAATGTCCACCCTATCACTGAAATTATAACGTGTGTGTACTAAGTCCTGTAAGCTAATGTAAGTGGTAGTTAATTGATTTTATATGGATATTTAGGCCCATAAATATATGGTTTGATATTCAGAAGTAAGTTGCTTTTGAAGTTCTGGGTGTTGTCTAATATAAGTAACCAGAATTATGCATTTTATAGTCAGTAGACTACATTTATATAATATTTTATTATAGTTAAATGGCCTACTTTATATATCTTCCTATATTTATGTAAGAGTTAACTCAAAGGTTTACTGTGGAATAAGTAACTGATCATCCTAATAGTGGTGTAAAACTGGTAAAGACTAAAACACTGAACAAACAGAACTTATTTTTACTTTCTCTTTTAAGATTTCATCAAGCATACTAGCATTTGAATTTCACAAGATGCCCAAGGCTTTAAGAGCTCAGAGTCTCACTTTAAGCCCTTGGGTTTGAAGACATTGATCCAAATTTATTGAAGTAACCAGGTAGATCACAGTGTCTCTTTTCCAACCACATAATGATAACTGTGAATAAATATTTTAAAAAATGTTATCCTGGAGATTCAGGCCCATGAGAGTACATCCTCATTTTTAAGAAATGAAGAGAAAAATGAACTCAGTGACAACTGAAAAAAACCCCAAAGAATGTTTAGACAAACATTGGAAGAAAACAAATATCGACACATCAACAGTGATATTGAGTTTACTGAGATTTAAACTACTCAAAGTCTCACTGATATTATAATTTGCTAACCATGATTAAACCATGTTACAAATCCAGGAGGAAAGCATGTTTGCCAAGCACAATTGCACACTGACAAAAAACCTTTATAAAGGCAAACAAATAGAGCAATAGAGTCTGAATCAAAGACAATTTGAATACTTGCAATTATGAAGAGCTTAAAGGCAGTGATGGACCAGGAACTGCATACTTTATTATGACTGTAACTACCTACCACAAAGAAGATTAAGGAGGCAAGAATATATGTTTAGATGGGAGCAGCATGAAGGGACCAAAGCAGACAGCAGGGAAGAAGGACCAGTTTATGTTAAGGATAAAGAACCTGTACAGCCCTATTCCTATTTTTGCTGATGCCCTTTGCAAGAGATAAAGTGTCATCTAATAACTCTTTATTCTGCAGAACTGAAGGTCTGAGACAAGTCACCAGTCTCAATTTTAGACACTGATCTTAGCTTTGAAGTACAAAGCCTAGTTTCAGCTTTGGGATTCTGTTTGCCACAGAAGTTCAGTTCCACAGGCAGAGGTGGAAGATGACTGTTTCACGAAGGCTACCTTAATGCAGATTTCTGTAGTGGGCATGGAAAATTACATTGCAAATGGGAAGCTGTGCATGTCTGAGTATCATTACATACACCATATTTGGGTTTTTTTGGGAGCAATTTGTCTCTTGTAGATTTAAGTATCTTCTAGCCCTGCATCACACATTTTCAACTAGTTGAAGAATATTCGCTGGTGCTGAGAATTACAACTAATTTCATGAAAGGATGGAAACATTCAACATGCATATTTGCATTGATCTTCAAGACAATCAAGCATTTTAATTTAAAAAAATCTTAAAAAAAAGGAAAAACACTCTAATTTCACTGAGCTTAAAAATCTGAATATTCCAAAACTAAAAATACAGTTTACTACATGTGCATTTTTTAAACTGAAGGCTATAAACTGGAAAGCACTATGCATACCATTGTAAAAACTACCAGGATGTTTAGGAGCCTAAGGCTTAATCACTGTGCCATAAATTTATTGTAAATTAGTATGTGAACTCACAGCGCACCAAATTCCCATGTAGACAGACATAGAAAACCTTAAGAAGAATAACTTTTAAGGTAGACAGTCCCTATTTTTTATTATTTTTCTTGAATAAAGCCTTCTGTATTGGAATGCCTTGGCACACAGATGGGAGGGAAAGAAACCGGGAGTGGACTGTGCTGAGAAGAAGACAGATTGTGAAGGAGAACACTGGAATTCAGAAAAAAAGGGATTATGAGGGAAAACATGGGAGAGAAAGCACAAATTAGACTCAGCACAAGAAGCAGAAGGGTGTGAAGGTACAGAGAAATAAAAAAGATAAATAACATTAATAGTCAGGGAAGAATAAGTACCACAGCAAACACAAAAATCTATGCTAGAGTGCAAAGGAAAATTCAGATAAAGCATGTCTGCAAATTCCCAAACACAAACCAGTAAATCCAGCATGCTCAGCTATAAAGATGTGTATTTTCAAGGTATGTATGCAGCTTCCTACATTTCATTAAGATGAGCTGACCTGCATGTATTTTTAAGGATCCCAGTATAGACACAGGAGCCCAGACCATGTTTCCTGAGATGTGCTGAGGTCCTCTCTCAAGTAGCCACGCAGGCCAGGACAGAGAGCATGTCTCAGCTGTAGCTCAAATGAGACCACAGCAATGCAGCCCACCTCAGGTTATCATCTGTATGAATACCTTGCTTCAACCTGATTCACTGGCATGTTCAAAATAAAGCTTTTCATGACACTGAAAGGTTGTGTTTGAATTATCATCCCAATGCAGGAAGAAAAATAAATATCTGAAAAATTCCCCTGGGACAGATGTTCATTTCCCATTAGCTCCTAGGGTCCAAACCACTACCCAGCCTGAATGCAAACATATTCTCACACCCACTCAACCACCACTGATTGTTTATTCCCCAATTCTGATAACACTTGCTTTCTTTTCACCTCCCTGGATTATTTTTTTTTTTGACTCCTCAGTCTGGCATACACCCTGTTGTCTTTTCTGTTCCTCACCCTGTTTTAGTTAATCCTCCTCTTTTAATTTCCTTCATATTCTTCCTATCCTAGTGATACTCCCTGTCTCTTGGGTCCCAGGTGAGCAGCGTCTTCAAGGCACAGAAACCCACAGTTATTTCACTTGTGGGGTGATGGTGCAACCCTTGACATAAACAGCTGATTTGGGAAAATACATATTTGCAGCTCCTGAACTGGATTTATTACAATACACAAAGAATAAGTGTGTCAAGTATTTTGCCAGGGGTTACTGCCTGTCTAAACTTTTATATAGGTTCTAGGATTTATATAGTTTTTAAAAGTTCACTTCTGTAGTGTCCAAATAGTACCTTTTTCTAATCAACTGGTAACAACAAATTCAACATTGTTGTTGGTACTTGAGTATACATATATACACACACACACACACAATCCCATGAATCTAGAAGTACAGTTGTAAAAGTAACAGAGGTATATATTTAGAAGGCTTTATTGATCCCATCTGCTTGTTGAACACACAGCACCTGCCAATAACTGAACTCCTAAAATCTTGTCCCAGCATAAAACTTTGAGGGCAGGCGCTCCTGTCATCATTTTTAACTGGATATCTTTTTTAGATTCCTCAGTGCTCAGTGTGTTTCAATTGCCTTTCCACAAGCAGCTGAGAGAGAAAAATTCTGTGCCATGAGGGGAATAAATGGATGCAAGATCTCAGTGACTGGAAAGTTCCATCCAAATTTTTCCTTTGCTAAGGGAGTTCCTGGACCAAAAAGCTGCCATTACTTAGACACAGACTGCATAGTGCTGCTAGCTAAACAAGTTGAAAAAACAGTGAAGGGGATCTGAACTTAAACAAATTGAAGAATGTAATTTGTAACAGAATATATGTACACTTGAAATCGACTTCAAATGCTAAAAAACCCCCCCAGACTGGAGCTAGAAATGCAGTTGTGTGGTTTTTTGCGAACTCTTTTTTTTTTCTTCCTGTATAAATCTGAAGCAGAAGACAAATCCTGGAAGGAAAACAGGCTCCAGTTGTCTAGGTGTCTAGGAAATTTTATGCCAGTAAGAATAAACATATCCCAAGTGGCTTTGACTGTGTTACTCTGGTCTAATGGGAGAGCAATGCATATACCTCAGTGACAACTTCAGTTGCAAGCAAGCACCAGACCAAGCCTTCCTGTGATTGTGTCCAGATCAGCAGATGCCCAGGCTGGACGTGGCCGTTTTCAGACCAGTGCTGAGAAGGTCCGTGCATTTCACTACATACCAGGCTCTTCCAGACAAAAGCACCCTACTAGTCTTGGAGGCCCCTGTATCAAGACTCATGGTGCAGGGCTTTTTTGTCATCAATCAGAACAACACTGCACTAAAGAGCAGCACCTCTAGAATAAGACTTGATAGGACTTTATAATCCCCTTGATGATAAGCCTTCCATCTCAGGTAGCTGTGTCCTTGTTTTGTCATCTTCATTCAGTGTCATCTTGTGCCCTTCTTCAGACAGGGTATGTGGCTTAGCCTTAGGATGAGAATAAACCATCAATCAGGCAGCTGTGGAAAAGGCAGCCACCACCAGAAGCAGCTCTTAGCACTCTGGAAAAGGCATTAGAAAGACTTTATATACAGTTTAGGTCAGCTGCATTGGAGATGGTGAGAGGGAGCAAAAGCATCTACTAGGGATACAGATATTCAACTTTATACAAGAGAATGAGAAATATCTAAGCCAGAGCTAGTTGAAAGCAGAAGCTGGTACTGGCAAGAGAACAAATGGCTTTGAGCTAGTTTTGTTTGTGAATTAAGTTTCTAATGATGTGAGCAGTGAAGCTCTTGTAGAGCTTGTAACCAGTGTAGTATGTACAGGCAACGGTAAAATGGAGGGTCACATAAGAAGGAAAATAATTTATCTCCTGCCATTCAGTGGCTCAAAAAAACTTCACTGTGGCTGCTTTTGTAAATTTCCAAAGTTCATCTGTTGGTCTTCTCTGCTGCTGAATTCTCTCATTGACCACCTCCTTCCACCACTATCCAGCAAGCCCCTCTTTATATCCCCCCACTCTTCTATCCAACCCTGCTGACTTCAGCTCAGCTCCGTTGATGAGCTGGCATCTGCTTTCAGTGCTCTCTTTTGAAGAGAGAGCTGTTCAATCTCCCCAGACTTTGGCATTCGCTGATGATAAAAGGATCACTAGTTCAGGTTTTTGGCAACACCCTCTGCTCCAAAATAAACTTCCTGTATTTTTGGTATGCTGCAGTGTTTGAGGAAATCCCATAAATATGCTGACTTACTCCATTATAAAGAACATCTTTCTGAGCAGACGTCTGCAATTTGTTTAAATTAACCGAATCCTGGATGCTAAGTTTTTTGAATTTCTGGTTCATTTATCTGTTAATTTCCCTCCCTACACACAAAACTGACAAAATTATTTTTGTCTTTACCCTCATTAGCATTTCTTTCCCATTTTTCTTCTAAAACACTTTCTCCTGAAACAAGTATTTTTCATCTGCTTACTTTCTCCTCTCTCTCTCTCCCACTTGTTCCAGTTTCTAAGATGCCTCTTACCTGCTTCCATCCCTTGATTTCCCTGTTTAATATCTCATTCTCTTCTGGCTTACACATATCACTCCCCATATCACACAGAGGGTATGATTTAATAACTCATATTTAGTTCCTGTCTACTGTCTCTCCTGTGACTCTGCTGATCTCACAATTACTTTCTATGACCTTGTTCATTTTTATCAAATACACACTTTATAATTCCTCCCCCAATTCCAGGTCAGGCTCTCTGAAGCCTGCCCTCTGTTTCTTGCACATCACTGAAAGAGTCTTTGGCAAGGACTTCCATCACACCTAAGATGCAGAAGTATAATCTCTCTTATTCCATATTTTATCAGCACTTTCAATACCGTGTTTCTTTTCTTGAAGTTGTTGGTTTTTTTAACATTTGCTTCTACATTAGCAAGATTAATAAGTAACAGCTAATAGAAAATTTTCTTTGTAAAATAAATTAAAATTCACTTGGATTTTCTTAAACAACTATCAAGGGTCCTGTCTCCTTTGTCAGCTACACAACTGATACTTGGGTGTGCCCCTGTGGAGCATACCTGTATCCTAGACAGAACATTGGTCTAAAAGGGAAAATAAAGTTGGGCTGATCTTTGCTTATATTCTGATCTTTCAGACAACCAAGGGATAGATTCATAATATTTTTCCATATTTATGAATTCTCCAAGCAGTATGAAGAATCCTTTTATCTGTACTTCATTAAAAGTATTCTCAAATTGCTTCAGTAAATAATCTTGGTCTTGTAAATACTTTCAGCCTTCTCTATTAAAACCGAGTGCTGCAATGCAAGATGCAACCTTCTAAATCAACTTGTAGAACTAGCACAACTTTTAAAGCACTATGTGCAGCTGGTTGCTGCACATTATCTGTGATATAAATTGTATTAAGCTTTCAAACAGGATCCAAGAATAATACCTTTTAAATTGCATAACCCAAAAAATACAAACCATGACATGCAGATTCTTAATTTCAACATGCAGTTATTAATATTTATATGAATACACAAGGATTTAAAACAAAAGCTGAGATTTTCATGAACATGCGCACAAATAAGTCTGCTTTTGGACAAACTGTAGAAAAATACTCATTGGCCATTCAAACCCACTGCTTGGAAGAAAAAAAAATCTTTTAGTTTTTGTATTATAGAACTCCAGATGTCAAGTGATTTAGAAAAATTACATTTTCTGTAATATAAAACAATACAATATGCTGGTAGAGCACTTAGGACAGCTGGGTTGCCATCTCTTGTGGTCTGTGACCACTGCCCTAGGAAACATGATTAACAAATTGGAGTTCAGCTGCAGAACTCACGTTACTGCTTTTTGTTTAGCATGCCATGGATTGAAACAGGAGGAAGATGCACATTTATCACTGGTATATGACAACACACTATTTGCTCGAACTAAAAGAGAGGTAGAAGTATCATATTTAAACTCATTTATACTTGTGAAAATTTTAAAATTGAATCAGGAGCAACCTTACTACAATTTCGATGGGAACAGTTTTGCAGCAATTTTCTTCACTTGTAGAATTATGAACGCTTCTTCCCATTCTGGAAAAACAAAAAAATCCGTATTACCAAAATTTTGATCAAGTTCCATATCAAACTTTACCAAAATTTTTCACAGAGTAATTTAGATTGAAAAGAACTTTCAAGTGCCATCTAATCCCACTTTATGCTCAAAATAAGACTGACTTCAGAGTCAAGTGTGGCTACTAGGGCCTTGCCCAGTCAAGTTCTTAAGAGGTCCAAAGACTCTCCAGATGACTTGTTCCAGTGTTTGACCACTGTCTTAGTGAAAGTTTTGCTTTATAACCCATGATTTCCTTGCAGTAACATACAACAACTGACCATTGTCCTTTCACTGTCTTCTGCACCTCAGGGAAGACCCTGTCTTCCATCCTCTCTAACAGTACTCTTACAGGTAAGAGAAGATCCCCTCAAATGCCTTCTCTTCTCCACGATAAACAGTCTCAGAGCCTTCAGTCTTCTCAGTATGTCACATCCTCCAGCCCCTTCACCATCCTGGCAGCTGTCCACTGGACTGGCTCCACTTTGTTAGTCTCTACTACTGGGAAGAGGCAAAACCAGGCATAGTACTTTCAACACACATGTACTGGAGAAGAGGGAACAGTCACTTCCCTCAACCCAGCAACTACATCCTGGCCAACACAGCCTCCTACATGATCAGCTTTGACTGCCAGAAGAGCATGCAGCTACTTCTCCAGATCCATCTGCACAAGCACCTGTACTGTTGTACATACAGATTTATTCCCTCCCAGTCAGGTGGTTTTACTAGACTTACAAGGTTTCTGCCAATCCACTCCCCTACCCTTTTGAGGTCCCCTTGGGTGGCAGCCCTCTTCAAGTCTTATGAAGACACATTTAGCCCTGCTATCCATTAATTATTTGAGACATTTTTGTATGTAGCATTTTTATGCTGCATTATAACTTTGTACAGAAGTCAGAACAAAACTATTTTTCCATACCTAAAAAACCTGGTTTTGTTATTAATCATCTTGACAAAGCTATTAAGGATGTTTTTAATATTACCGAAAATCAGCATTCTTTGACAAAATTGTTCTGACAGAAAATCATCATCTCTTCTTTGGATTAACACGTACACATAATAGTCTAAGTCCTATTTTTAGCAAGATTTGGGATTTTGAGATTACTACCTCTCAGGAAGTGGATTTGTTGGAGGGAAATGAAGATGGTGAAGGGCCTTGAGGGGAAGCCCTATGAGGAGCCGCTGAGGTCACTTGGTCTGTTCTGCCTGGACCTCATTGAAGTTACAACTTCTCTGTGAGGGGAAAAGGAAGGGCAGGCACTGATTTCTGCTCTGTGGTGACCAGTGACAGGACTTGAGGCCGGAAGTTTTGTCAGGGGAGGTTTAGGTTGGACATTAGAAAAAGGTTCTTCCCCCAGAGGGTGGCTGGGCACTGGAACAGCTCCCCGGGGAAGTGGTCACAGCCCCAAGCCTGACACAGTTCAAGAAGCATTTGGACAATGCTCTCAGGCACATGGTGTGACTCTTGGGGCTGTCCTGTGCTGGGCCAAGAGCTGGACTCGACCCTTGTGGGTCCCTCCCAACTCAGGAAATTCTGTGATTCTGCATCAGAAGGACAGATCCAAAATCTGAAGAAATTCCCAAAGAATCTCTGACTGAAGATCTCCTGTGTATGGATTGCAGATTCCTTTTCCCCACTCTGCCAGTAGGGACAGTGTTACAGATCCTCTAAAATTTCTGAAATAGGACAGAACAAAACAAGCTTTAAAATATCATCCTAAAGAGGGCAAACCCCCTCTACAAAATGCGTAATAATCTGCTCCATGTTTGTCAAGGTTTTGAAAGTGAGCTTCTTTCATAACTTTATTCTACCAAAGAACACAGAAGATAAGCCTGATTTTTATAGGCTTATTAAGTTTAATCAACCATCTTCCATTTTATATGGAAACTGCAAATAAATGAGAGATTTCCAATTGTCTGATTTTAGACCATTCATAATATAGGTATGACCTAGATGAAACAAGCTTTCCCTCGCGGTAAATTCAGTGGGACTTAACATGTGGTGATTTCAGAAGTACCATTACTTTCCCATAAAAGAGCTCCAACTAAACATGTGATGAAGCAGCTAAGCTGGGGTCTATTCTGATTCTCATAGCTGTTGAAGAAATTGTGTTATTAAATGTAAATTGATTTCTCTATTCAGTTTGACAGATACAGACAGTAATTGGTATTATCTATTTTTTCAAGCTTCCATATTCTCCAACAGAGTCCTACCTATTCCCTCTAAAGCCCTTCAAATGTTACAAAGGCAGGAAAGGCCCCCCAGAAGACTATCTGTTTATATCAGTCTTGTAAAGAACAGAGCTTTTTGATGAGAAAGGTGGGAAATGCATCAGCACTTTATTATAGCAGGGGTTATGGTAAAGAACTTTCATTCAAGTAGCAATCTATAAAATGCTTGATGAATTCAATAGTTACTAACTTCTGTTACCACGGTAAATGGCAGCATGTTTCTTTCTGGTTAAAGGTGTAAAATAAGGAAACCAAACATCCAAATTGCCAGGCAATGTTCAACTAAAATAAAGGACTTTTCACATATATTTTCACTTGACAGATCATAAAAGAGAAAATTGGTCCACTAAAAAGTGATAGTAGGGAATTGGCAACAAGGATGAAGATGGCAGATTTGTTAAACAGTTATTTTGCTCCAAACTTTTCAGAGGACAAAGGAGACAGAGCTTCATTTTCTCTTCACAGGACATACTCCAGAGGACCGGAAAACAGAAAACCTACAACTGCTAGTGAACAAAAAAGCCTCAAGGTGTATTACGGCAAACAAATCACAGCCTGGTTAGCATAGTTAAGGGAAATGGGGGATAGGTGAAGAAATGATATGAAGGACATTTAATGAAGATTTTCATGTGAATAATTTGATTCTAAATATCCATTTTGGACCCTTAGGAGTCCTGCTTAAACTAACTTGCTTTCATTCTTAAGACATAATATTGCTGCAGCAGGAGTAAGGAAACTGCAGTGTTTCATACACTTACATTTTCAAAGAGTAATAAGATTCCACACTGAAGATAATTGAATAAGGCAGAGAGTTGTGATACACAGGTTAAAATAATAGCTTTAGGATAGAAAATTAGCTCAAAAATAGGAAACAGTGAAAAGGTAATAAGAGGTGTGAAGGAAAAGGATTTACTAGTGAGGTACCTCAGATGTCAGGTAGCTTTTAACTAATGCATGCAAACAATTTAGATAAGAGGAAATCTCGCCTTTTCTGTGCCTGCTGCAGTCGTTTTATCCACAGGGACTGAACAAGAACAGAATATACAGTGGAGACCCAGGATATACAGAGAAGAGGTGAAGGTTGGTCTTAGTTTGTTGATAAAATAAAAATAGTGAATGCCACACAACCTTGATTATACAAAGGTATACAAGGATATCACGTGGCTCCAGGCAACCAGGAGTGCAGTTAATGGGAGAGCTGAGACAGCCTGCTCGCAAGCCTCCAATAAACAGAAGCAAGTCAAGTACTGTAGTAGTCACTCAAGATTTATTATAACTATGCTACAAGATAACACTTGTCAGTTTTCTCATCAGTAGGTGGACATGAGCAGTCATAAATTCAGGTCAATATCATGGTCCTCAAAACTTGTACTGAGGGAGAAGGGAGAGAAAAGAAAACGAGCTGCAGATGGAGCCCCTAGGAGCTCATGTGCTCCTTATATGCAATGTATCTGCAGCAGAGATGAAGCTGGAACAAGGCTGGGTTGCCCAGCCTTTCCCAATTTTATAATGTTGGTCTTCAGGAGACTCCTGATAGCATTTGTCTGAGAAGAACACTCTTTACTTTCCTGTAGAAGCCAATTCAGGCACAGAAGCCTTGGAAAAACATGGAGAAAAAAGCCCAGTAACCTTACAAAACCCATGTCAAAATCTATAGGCAGTATGATGGGAGGTGGGAAGTGTGAGGAGGAAGGAGATACTGCTGCTCTCTTTTAAGCCTTTTACTGGAAGCTTCTTGTGTGCCAGGAGATTCCAGATTTAATTTTTGAGGCTAAAGTCCTGCAGGAATAATTAGCTCTTCAATTTCTGTTGTCTTACCAGTCAACAGTGCCACCTACATTGACATATTATGGGCAGCTTGAATTCTTCTCCAAAAACAGAGGTTCAGGATGAATTCACTCCCCTTGATAGGTATGAAGGTAGAGCAGCTTTGAAGCAGCATCAATTTAATCAGAGAAGAGATGAAGCAGGCTTCAGATAGCTGTAATTCATACTGAGGGATGAACAGAGAGGCATTCAGCTGAGAAAAATGCTGGATTCCTTCCCATCATGGTTTAGGAACGTTATTCCCCAATTTAGTGTTCCCATTGAAACACTCCAAACCCCGTGCTGGTCACTCATTCCCCTCTTCCTCTCCTCCCCGCTGGAGCAGGCTGGAGAGGAGAATTGGAAGCACAAAAGGTAAAGTCCACAGACTGAGGTAACAATTTACTGGAAACAGCAATGAAATAAGAAAAGAAACAGTAACAGCAACAATATTAATAACAGAGGGCACAAGAGAGGCAAACAATTCACATGTGAATGCTCGCCATGTGGAAAACCGGGAATACATGAATCACAGCCATGCTGCCCCGGCGAAGAAGACACCCCTTTCCCTGTCCCCAGAAAATGATGTGAGGTGCTGTAGGATAACTTCCAGGTCCTAGCCATGCTGCCTCCTGCCTACTGCAAAAATTAACCCTGTCCTAGCTGGAACCAGGACGCTTACTTCTGCATTAACTTGCTAATTTAAAGAAGAAGCCTGAGGATTTTTTCAGGCAAGGCACAGAAAGATCTGAACTCCACTTATGCCCTTTTTCCAGAGTCTTAAAAACAGGGAGGAAGTAATTCAGTGTCTCAGCAATGCAGATTTGACACTTGTAGAAGGTCGAGGATTCCAACCTGAATCAGAAACAGTAGAAGCAAGGGGAAACACTTCAGCATGTATATAGTGCTGACCAAGCTCTGTAAGCAGGTATTTTACAGCTGGAGTTTTCACAAGGTTGTTACAGACGAGAGATGACACACAATGATTTATTAGAGAAGCATTCATGCCTTCAGTTTCCTCCCTCACCAATGAGGATATTTAAAATCCATTTAGTTTGCTAACTTGTGTTAGATCTGAAGTGTCTTTACACTTCAATTCAGAATACCCCAGCCTACATATTAAAGTACTTATCCAACAAACAGACACCCACTGGCTTCCATGGAAGGTTGGTCTGGGTGAGAAAAATAATTTTCAGCAGAATATGGACCTTTCTATAAACTGTCTAAAAAAGATTTTATTCAGTGTCATACTTCAGTAGATTTATGTAATTGGCTTGATATTAGTGTTTTCTATTAAAAATAAATAAAGAAATAAATTCTATTTTCCAGTGTGAGAAACAGTAATCTTATCTCTTATTTAGCAGTGCTGAAAGACCACACAGTACTTTTTCTGAGAAGAGCCATAAGAATATAGTCTTCATGCTTAGTCTGTTCTTCAAGGAAAAGAGTGACCTACCTCCTACATTTCAATATTTTTTAATGATTTTGATGAGGAATTCCTTGGTTTAATAACAGCAAGTAGCATTTCCTATTTTCAAGTATTGTGGATTGAAACTAATGTTCAACCTAATTAAAAACATTGTTTTATCCTCAGAACCTGTTCTAATCAATTGTCAGAAGAGGAATTTGAAATAATCACTGTGCTTAGGCAAATTTTTGAAAGGAGTGATATGTCAAAGTGACAGAAAAAGCAGCACTTTCAAAGCACCATGGGATTAAGAAAGTTAAACAAATATATCTTAACATGACTAATTCTACCATAGCTTCTTACATTAGAAATAGCTGAGTGGAGAGAAAATGTCTCCTCCAAAATACCGAGTAATCACAGATATGAATTAGAACACTTTGCCCTCAAGTCATGTGTAATTAATTTCCTCTAAAATAAACAAGGATATTTCAATATTTTTTTCCTGAGGTTTGTGGACAGTTTCAAACAAGAAGGAGTGGCAGTAAATCATTGGCACTACTATCTTCCACTGCTGAATGTCCTTATTAATGGATACATGTATGAGTCGAAGAAGCATGGGTGTGTAATAAGTTCAAGGCATATACTTGAGGGCAAGTTTGAGTTGTAGGTATTTTCCATGGAAATATTAAGATTTGTACAAATGAAATATGAATAGCAGAGCATGTGTGTTTACAAGTTCCTGAAGAAACAGCATGACAAAGTTAAAAGAATAGTCTGTTTGGATAAAGAGAAGACAATTCCTGAGATACTGCTCTCAGGCGTTAACACTGATGATTGATAGTTAATATGAAGACCAGAAGACCTGTACTCTGGTAAGGCCCCAGCAGAGATGTGTCATCAGCAGGAGATCCTGAATCACAATTGCATGAGGACAGCAACAAGGCTGCAGCACCTCTTATGCCATTCCTTTTCCTGGTAAACTCTCATGAACAGACATATTCCTATTAGACAAGAGAAAAATCAGGGAAGGTTACTCCTCATTGTCCAAGATTCCTGAAGGTGCAAGTAGGTAGGATCCTTAAGCAAAGGTTCATCCTCTAACAACTGCTGCCTCCTAAAACATAGGAAATCTTGGTTCAAATATCAAGAACCAAAACATCATGGTCTATATCAAGAACCACAACAGTAAGTTTTGACTGAACAGCTGGCATCCCTTGTCCTCTCTGTAACATTAATTATCTTGGCTATAACATTTACAACATGCATTTTGTATTTCATGTACAGCAATATGAATCAACAAAGTCTTAGAAAATGAGTGTGCAAAATCTGTTCACTCAGATTTTGTAAGCCAGTATTTTATTTTGCAAAAGAGGCAGTTCTGTAGAAAGTTCTTCACTGAATCTAGTTACACCTGGGAACAGGTTTACCTGATTGGTGGAATCTCCTTCACTGAAAATATGTAGGACACAGCCTGATGGGGTTCTGCGTTAAAGACTCTAAGACCTAGCTTTTAAGAGAGTGCTGAATTGCTCAATATCTATAGATGTGCTCCTGTCTTGAATTTATACTTTTTATTATTCATTCATATGACCTCATTTTGGCTTTTATTACACAAGTTTCCAAGTGTGTTTGGATGGTTTTAGCCAGATGCTATGGACATCATATTGGATAAAATACCTGGAACTAGTTAAAGGAATGAAATATGGATGGGGTTTGAGATGGGAGTTTTTGTGAATCATCAGATAATGTTGAAGAACATGTTTTTATTCTGGAAGATGCAAAGTTTTATTGAAATAACAAGAATCTTTTTTTTTTTAGTTTAGGCCTTCTGAGACATTCATATGAGAATGTTCTGATCTCATGTCACAGATCCATAACCAGCAGACTCACAGGTCTGACCACACGAAAAATCCTTACAGACCCTAAATCTGCACTAGAAGACTCCTATGAATTTCAATATATCTTATGCAATGTCTTTTCTGAGCATGGAAAGATGAAAGACAAAAAGGATGAGAGAACTGATAGCAAAGCATTCGCATGAGTGTGATCAGGCTGTCAGAAGTGTCACAAGAGAAATTAAAGACACTGCAAGGCTGGAATTCCCCTCTGTGCTAAACAGAAGTAGCCAGAGGAAGTAGTAGAGTCATCAATGTAAAGGTACAATGATTCAGATACAGAAAAACAATGCTCCCTGGGCCCACTGTTATTCTCAGAAATGAACTTGTTTCTGTTTATTTTCCCTTCACCATCCTTTCCTATTACTGCCTAAAAATATGTACTTCTAAAATACAACCAAATGAAAGGCTCCTAGGGATAGGAAGTCTAGGTACAAAGCCTGCAAATGCCAATTTTCCACATGAATCATATTTAAAAATGACTTCAGAAAAGATTGCACACTTCTCAAAAGCAATAACTATCACCCCATGCTGTGTTCTGTAAACAGCACGAGTGACATTATACATAATTATGCCTGTCAGGAAATTCTAGGCAAGCCCACTCTACCAGAGCCTTTCAGACAGAAGCTGCAGCAGCCTCACTGCAATGTGCATTGGCCAAAGCTCCTAAAGATCTGAGTTCTAATTACATAAAAGTGACATGGGCATAAATCTCATTTTCCCCAGTGCACCCCAGCAAGGGGACTTGGAGAACTGCCTACCAGATATGAAGAGATTAACCACTACGTCATGTTCATCACCTCTGTAGTAAGAAGCTGTTATATTGTGATGAATGACTGTTCAAGAGTCATCCCAAAGGCTGTTTGTAATCAAGAACCTGGCAAAAAAAATGAAAACAATTTTATAGAGAGCTGTGCTGATCCATGATCAAGTTGAATAACTGAAGAAAAAAACCATCAAACAGACTATGTTAAGTTACTTCTGTGAAGCTCCCTCTGTTCTGCACCTACACAAAGCATGAGGCAGCCTCTCATACAACTTGTAGGTCCCTAATCTCAGTCAAGGGGGCTTTGAGTGTAGCAGCAGCCAGGTATATATAGGGCAATGTATGTAGTGCCGGTACTAGCAGGTGTGTGATGACTTTCATGCACTCCCAGGTCACACTGCCATTGCAGCTACCAAAGCCATGCAGCACAGCTGTATTACTCTCACCACAGTAAGGCTGCTGTATGCATCTACTTCCAGAAATAGTCTGGCCACAAGTGCTGGCATTTTTGCCTCCTGCTCCTTTGAGCATTACAGATTAGTTTGCAAAGGAACATAAAAAGAGGCATGGGCAAGTTCAGATGAAGTGTGTTCAAAGCTGTGAATAAATCTGTCAACACAGCATAGTGCTGTACTCTGTAGAGATACCTGCATTAACTCTGAAGCAATGCCATGCTATTGTAGCCCTACTCGTAGGGAGAAATACTTCCAGCTTGCAATGCTGTCCAAGACATAACTAGAAAGCACTTTAACACTATCCCAGGTTTGTCTTCAATCACTCTTGCAGTGCAGAAGACTAATCTTGTTACCCTGCAGAATCTGGGCTTTAAAATAAGATGCTACAATGAAATAAGAAATCGAAACAGGTCAAAACTGCAATACTTCAACATGACTAAAGCATATTGCAAACACTTCACAGAGAAAATACAGCAAACCACATCACCTATAACTGATCAAAACAGTATTGGGCTCTATTACTTTCTTTTTGTCCCCAATTAGAAATCATCTATTTTACACATTCAAAAACATATTTACTAGAACACCAGAATTAGGTTTTGAATTTTCATGCTAAAATGGAACCTGTCATTTAAGCTGGTCTGTACTTTTTCTTGAGCTATAAGTATCTCCTTGAACACAGAAAAATTAGGTGCAATCCTTTCTGCTGTTCATTCACACCATTCAAAAGCAAATCTGCGTGAGGGTGTATAAATCCGGTTTATCAGATTTTTTTTTTTTGTGCAGAAATAGCATCAGCAGAGTTTTCGATATTCGAGACAAAGCAATTAAGTAAGACATTCTAGAATGGAGGATCTGACATAGCATGCTTTATATCTAATTGTTTCTCCAATAACTGTTCCCACACACTAATTGCCAATCTCTAGCTATTTTATTTGTCTAGTGTCATCTTACAGCAATATAACGTCTGACCTCCTCTATTTCCATTACAAATTTGTAAGTATAATGCATAAATAAGAATAAATAGGTCCAAAATATCTTCCTTTTACTGTTTTACAACAGTCTGGGCTTAAATCTATCTAGTTACATATTGAAGTTACTCAGACTGTCTGTGAGTACCATAAACAGCAGGTCTGGCTTCTGAAACTTATTTTCAAAGGCTTTCACCTACATGCACATGGAATCTGTACTTTATAAGTACCAATGCTCACCATTTGTCTTTTAACTATTTATTCTTGGGACAGTGCAAAATATCTGATCAACTTCATGACTGTAGACTACCTTTATTGTTTATTTGCCATTGCTCAGGTTTCACTACAGAATAGGTTTCATTACATGGCAACTCAAACTAATGCTGTTGAGTACTTAAGAAGATTACAGCAAAATTTCTAAAGAGCTGATCTAGTTTTATTCATTTGCCTTTGTTGGGGTTTTAGGAGCTCTCCTGATTTTTCTTCTGTTAAAGGAATTTTGCCCATACAGGTTGCTAGGGGAACAAATGGCTGGGTATTTAAGAAAAACAAAAGAGCTGGCTATAGGGTGGGGCGCATCTGGCTACTCTTCCATTTCCACCTGAGTGTGTGGGGGCAGTCGGTCTCAGCGTTTGGACAGACAGGGAAGCTGCTTTCTTCGGCCGCTTTTCCTTCTGCTGGAGAAGCCCCAGGATCCCAAAGCCTTCCCTGCCCCGCTTGGAGCCAGGCCGTGGCTGCCCTGCCGTTGCTTCGAGCCTTCGCCACGTTGTAGCTGTGCTCACCCTGCCTGCCCAGACCTCCAGGGGGTTCCTCGTTTGGATACATTGCATCTGCCACCCACGATTTGTGCTCGTCCCTGCCATTCCAGCCTGCCGCTCCAGCCTGCCGTTCCAGCCTGCTGTTCCCGAGGGTCCAGCCGGACACCAGGATTGGCTGCCCAGGGGTTTGTGAAGCCTTTGTTCCATCCCTTCCCGGGATCCCAGGGCACCGGTGCCGCGTGCTCCCCGAGCTCGCTCCGGAGCGCCCCCTGCAGCCGCGGGGGAACCATCGCACCTGCCCTGCTCACCGGGAGCCGCCAGCGCCCCTGCCGGCTGCGAGCGGAACTGCACCCGAGGGGAAAGGGCCCGACAGCCGAGAAGGCTGGCACTGGGTTTGTGATTGTTTGCTGTTACTGCCAGAGTTATTGTTTGTTTGACTGGTTATACACATATCTATATATATATATATATAATATATATAGATATATATAATAGTAAAGAACTGTTATTCCTATTTCCCACATCTTTGCCTAAAAGCCCCTTGATTTCAAAATTACAATAACTCGGAGGGAAGGGGGTTGCATCTGCCATTCCAAGGGAGGCTTCTGCCTTCCTTAGCAGACACCTGTCTTTCAAACCAAGACAGCCTTTAAACCAGGATGCTACAGTTTGTGGGTACCAGTAGGCCCAGAAGTAAAGCAGTGAACGGGATGTAGCTGAGAAAAGGACTAGTCAGAGCCATTTCTCCAATCCCATCTAGCATGTCTAGAACTTTGTGGTAGAGCCTCACAGTCCACAGGACTTCAACATGCTTAATAGTTCTGTCAAACACTAGAAGTTTCATAGTACTTTTTAACAGAAGCAAGCCCTTCATGTATTCCTGGAAAGTTTGCAAGTCCTGCATGACTTCATGCTGAATAGATGAGCTTTACATGGACTCCCGCAGGAGTTACTGCGCATAAGCCACACTGTGTTTTTCACTCTTATAAGGAATCACAGGAGATTTGTGGCCCTAATATTTTCATACTGAGAGCACTGGACCACTCAAAAATCCTATTCAAAGTAAAGATGAGGTTATGCAGAGATTTATAAAATAATATTGTTTAAAAGTTAAAAGTACTCCTCTTTCAAAATCTTCTGTCCATTAAGGTATAACAGAAAACCTAAATCTACTTTGTAGCAGCTGCAGCAGATCAGGAAAGTAAAATAAATACTTCTGAGAGTCATTATTAACCACATTCCAATGTACTGTTCAGTTTCAGTTACTCTCTTCTAGATTAAAAAACCCCAAAAACCAAACAGAAGAGCCAGTTACAAGCTGATCCATGGACTGAGTCTTCCCTTCTTTCTAGAACCTGACCTAATCACAGTCACAAGAAGTTGCTTCTTCTTTACTGAATGCTAAAATGTCTAGTTCCTACATCAGCCTATGTAGTAAAGTAAAATTATGTTTTATGTTCTGAGGGATCTAAAGGAAAACGCTGGGGCTGCAGGCCTAAAAGGTCATCTTTGTTTCAAACTGCCACAGATGTGCAGATGCAATCTCAGTTAGCCAGGTGTTTTATAAACACCCTGATCTCTATCTAGATTAAGCTAGTAATTTAAAAATGAAGAGAAAGCATGTTTATGAAGAGTCAAAAATGCATAGGAAACAAGGTAAGCTATTGGGGGTTAACTCCAGTGGTCAGCTAATCACCAAACCACTCTAACTTTATTCCCTCCCTCACGCCCAGTGGGACTGGAGAAGAAAATGAAGAGAAAACATATGGGTCAAGATAAGAATAGTTTAATGAGCAAACAAGACATGAAAGAGCAAAGGAACAATATAAGACGTGACAGTACTCACTCACCTCCTTCCATGGAGGGATGAATGCTCACTCAGACCATGAGAAAAATTCCCTGACCTACCGTCCTCTCAATTTTACTACTGAGCATGATGTGACACAGCATGAAGAAGCTTTTTGGTCAGTTTGGGACATCTACCTGGTTGCATACCCTCCCAGCCTCTTGCCCACTCCCAGTCTCTTCCCGGGCCAGGGTAGGAACAGGACAGAGTAAGCAGAAGGCCTTGACAGTGTTCAAACACTGTTCAGCAGTACTCAGAACTGTGTAATCAGTGCTGCATGAGAGGACAGTTGCTAAAAAAAGATATAATTTACTGCCCTGCCTGTTGTTTCTGGTTTATCTTGCTCCATACCAGAAAGGGGCAAGGTTTTGTTCTTGTTGGTTTGGATTTTTTCCCTCCTTTCTACCCTCCCTTTTAAGAACTGAAAAATCTTCAGCCAAAGTGCTTTAATCAGTTGAAAAAGCTGTGTGCATGTCTCCTGCCATACCCTGAAACTTCCATTTTATGTAAAGACGTTTTGTACAAAAGCTTCAAAGAGATGGAAATATAAGACAATTGTTGGATCTTGAAGCCAGTTCTGATGGCAACCAACCATGTGATGATAGTGGGTTTGAGGATCACTGACTCCTAATCATCCCTTACAAGTGTGCTATGCTATGTCCCACATGTACAAACTTGTGGTTTTGCTGCATAGACTAATGCTCAGGTAAGAACGAGTGAAATTTTATGAAGTATGATGTTTTATAGGCTGCAAATTTTTTATCATCCTATAGTTTTTTAATTTGCTTTTGAGAAAAATTGTTCTAGGTGCTCTAAGCCAATTTTCTTCTCCTCCATATACCTGTATAATAGCTGATGTGTTTCATGGGATACACAGATGCAGCTGTTATCTCCCATGTTCCAAGGTCTACAATTTGATATCAAGCCTGTGTCTTTGAACTTTCCCAAACTTTGCTACTCTTAGAGAATGATCTCATTTTGGACTAGTGTTCAGCATAATCTTTCAAAGAGATAGCACCTGAAATCAGTCATCCATGTCTCATATGAGCAGAGGAAGGGAAGACATTGCAGGGAACTCTTGGTCAGTCTGAAGCCCAGATGAAAAGCTGCTCTTTATCCAAGGACAGTACAGGCTATCAAGATCCTGCAGTCCTAAAAAAGACTTTAACTTACTTTCAGAGTCAAAGTAGGTTACAGTCGTCTCAACTGATCCTAATCTTGCTCCTTGCTTTAAAGCCTTTCACCAATCAGCCATGCATCAGTGGCAGAAATATGCCACTTCACTTGGCAATAGGGAACTGTTGATTGATTGCTGTACAAACTGTGCTGATTTACATGATTTTACCATAAAGGTAATTTATTTTAGGTGGCTGGGAGGACATAAGATCCTTGTAGCATGCTCTGAAGTTTGCTTTACCTGTCTTCAAAAGAGATTGAAATAATTTCATTTACATAGTTATTTTAAAATTGGGTCCTGGTTAGTTAAATCTCTCATTCTGACAAATTGCCAAGTGATATCTGAAAATAGGTAATTTTGAAGACATAGTATTCTTTCAGTCCACCCCCTACAATGGCTTTTTCTAAACCAGAGATTCATATTTGCTACATTATCATAAGAAATAAAAAAAGGTCATTAAGCAAAATCAATTTCTTTAAGGAACATCTTTAAAAATGTATGAAATGTACTTTACTGTCATTGGCTTTCAATTAAAACTGACTAAAGTCTACAAAGGCTATGTTTACAAATGTGACGAATTCAAGTGAGAAGGGCAAGTGAGATTAACCAAAATTCATAATAATTCAGACTGGATGCTGCCTTGCTTAATATTTTCCTGCGGTGCTCTTTTTGAACTTTCCATTATGCTTAATAGGATTCGTTTGGGATTTAGGATTAAAGGATTTATGGGTGTTCTTACAGAATTCACCTGAATTTAGTGGTAGACCCAAGACATAAAACTAATCTCAGGAAGTGCATCAGGTTATGCCACATTTTAGAATATTGTCTCATGGAGCTTGTTTTCTAATTGTACACTCCTAAAGCATTCAAACCTAGAAACTGGAAAGGACTCCTTCAAAAGATTCGGTGAAAGTTGATCATATGGACATACATATAGTCATCATTTTGCCCTGAAAAATCCACTACACTCATAAAAGACAGTTTGATCTTGTCAAAGTTGGAGACATTAAATGACAAAGAGCTGAGTGCCAGGTGGGATGCAATAAATGGCAGCAAGACAGCAGGTCTTCCACAGCTGATGGCCTGCCTGTCCATGGAAAGCAACTCCAAGGAAGAGAGAGGGCAGTGACTGTGCCCAGAAAGATCCTGCTTTCAGACATCTTGAGCTTTCTCTATTCTTTTAACAAGTCTGGAGTCAGGAGAGTTTTATTAGCTTTTAACGGGTCCCCTGGAAACAGGTGTAAGGACAAATGAACACCAAGACCAGCAGAACTGCAGCTGCCTGTCTCACCTTAGACACAGGGAATTGGATGAAGCAGAATTACCATAACCTTCAAGGAGAAGATAAGAAAAATGGAAATATGGAATGTATTGCGTGCCAACTGCAGTGAAAGGTGATACTAGTGGAATCAGTCTGTAAGCATGACACTACCCTTCAACATCATGTGCCCAGTGCTATTCTCCAGGGTCATCACAGTCCAGTGATGGAATATGACAAGATAGCTCACATGTATTTAAGCTTAATAATTGTAATGCTGGTGAGAACAGAGCAGCGTTCTGACGGCACAAATTGCCACAGTCATCATTACACTCATCGTAGTCTTATATTTAATGACAACAGAATTCCTGCATGTTGTGTGGGAGTTCATCAAATAATTTACCTTCTATTTATATGGAATATTTTCCCCCCTCTGCGATGTAGGCAAAGACAGTCAGGGAAGGGACCCTGAACTGCTTTAGTTACAGTCACAAAGCAGTACTGAAATTTCCCCTGTTGGTCTATTAAGTGCAGGCTGCTGTGGCTCCTCAAGTTGTCAGAGGGCAAAAGAGGGAAGTGTAGAGTTAGCACCAAAAGGGTTCTGCATGGGAGAGCAAACACTGCAGCAGCTGGAAGTTCAGCAGCACCTGAACTCGCAGAGGAGGAATACTTCCAGAAAACTTACCCCCTTCTTGTTTTCACCCATGCTAGAGGGAAATCCAGGACAGCAATGCAGCATCACAGACTGTTCATCCAGACATATTTGCAAGGAGCAGGCGTGACAAGCTAGCTGGGAAATATACCTGCAGAAAACCATGCACAGCTCCAGGCTGCCATTTTTTTCCAAACCCTGCATAATTTGGAGTCACGTCACCAAGGAATATAAACATTTCCACTACAATCTGAGTCACATTGCTCACACTTGTCTCCCACCTTCCCAGAGTTATTACAGCAGCTGAAAGGAGGGGCAGCTTTTAAACCATGGTGAGATGACTATCAGCACACTGTGCATTTTCTGAAAGACTGGCTTTGCTATTGCACTCCTGTTTATTGAGATTATATGGCACTATTGAATTTTAAGAGCAACTGCAAGTTTCTTGTTTCCTCTCAGTGCTCTCACACTTTAAGCCTTTATATGAACCTTAGGATGAAAGCATTTTCTTTTTAAAAGAACCAGGCTTTGTACCACATGGTCACCAAGGCTAATACAAAAGTTATCTCCTGCACCCTTATGTGCATTTACCATTAGGTGACAAGCCTCCCTGTCACAGGCTCTCCAAAGCTCTGCAGTATTCTCTTATACAATGTTTTCTGTGAAGTATAGAAGGTGGCAAGGTATTGAAGTGCAAATACGCAGTTTTTGTCCTTGGAAGCCCAGCACAGCTGTATGGGCACAACTTGCAACTTCCATCTTCAGACTAGTACAGCTTTCTCTGCTTCCATATGAAGAGGTATATCTGTGGCACACAGGCACACTAGCCACTGCCTGTGGTGGGCTGAGCACATTAGCAAAGCTAGCCACTGGAGATTCAGACCTCAATAAAAGCCCAGAGACAATGCTACCTACAGTGTAACTCCAGAGTACATGCAGAAGACCTAGGCAGTAAGCTAGGGCTGCAGAAAATAGACCAGGTGTATGTACTGGTAAGGACTGAATTCAGTAAGGACTGAATTCCCCAGTCTGACTTAAATAGAAGCCACACAGCCCATGGGCAGGTGTAGGTTGTCGTCCCATGTGAAGCCTGGAAAGGGCAACTAAGGGTTATTAGAACTTTTAGGGGCCTGCCAACAGATTTTCTGATGTCTGTTCTTTCTGGGGAACTTGTCAATAAACACCAGGAAGAGTTTAAACACATAGAAGATTGCCTTGAGAAAGCTAGCCATGGCCAATGCTCTTAGGGACTTGCTCCTGCAGGCAGGTCCTTTCCACAGGGATCATTTCAGTCCACTTATAGCTTTCTGAGTCGCTGCAAACACTGTGCAAAACCACTTGGCTCAAAGCTCCTCTGAGATGAGACTGCTTACTGCCTCCTTTCCACCCAGCAATCCTGTACTCTTCCAAGCTCTTTGCTCTTTATCCCACTGTACCCCACTGACCCTTCAGCTCCAACAGATAATTTTTATTATGATTTGCTCCTTGGGTACACAGATTTGTCATCTTTCCTATACATTTTTGTGTGACTCTATAAGAAACTTTACCTATAAGCACTTTCTACTTGCATTTCTATGAAGGTCCTCCTGGGTACCCTTGTTGGGCTTTTTCTGGTTTGTTTTATGCAGGAGGTCTGCTCTTTGGTTGTCACAAAAATCTTGAATCATTTTTTTGTCTTTTCTCCATGTCATTTAGGAAAGCTGGGCTCACGTGTCATTTCTGCTAGTTCTGTCCCAGCTGCCTCTGTCTGGACTGAGACTCCCTAGCCTTTGGCTAAATGCTCTGCTTGCAGAAGGAGAAATGTTCCCAGGCCTTGTTTCCCTGCGGGGGAATGGCATAGCCTGTAGTCCATCACACACAGCAGGCACAGTGACAGGGTGCCTGCCCCCTACTTACTGTTTTACTGTTTACAGTTTCACTGCCAAAGGTTAATGAACACATTGTTCCAGGTCTAGAAAATACATGACTCTTTCAGCAGTTTCAACCCTTTCTCCCTTAAGCAATTTCCACAGGAATTCTGAAACCAGTATCCACTTGACAGGTGCTATCCTCTTTCATTTTCCTTTACCTAAATCTTGGACCATGATACTCCAGCATTATTTCAGACTGTACAGCAAGGCTTTCTTCACTGTGCTATAAACCTCAAAGTCCTCTAAAAGGTGTTGTAATCAACTCTTTGAGACTTTTTCTGCAGTAGATAGTAGGTAATTATCCTTTTCCTGTTCCTTAGCTCCGCACATCAGCCAAAACTTATGGCTGGCATCAAAAAAAGGTATTGATAAATAATTTTCTTTAATATTTTGGTATATAGATTGCAATATCCATCTCAGTATTGAAGACCCTTGCAAGAAGGCTTCTTAATAGGATTTCAATCAATATTTTAGGGATGCACACCAAAGTTGGACATATGAAGACACCAAATTGCTGAGTTCAGCCTAGTCCAGCCAAGAGTCTGGTATGACTGGGTACATACAGAACAGATTATTAGGAACCTAAATAGCAACTTCTATAAATAGGTGACTGCTTGTGATGATGTTAGCTTAATGTAAGAGGTTACTACCTTCTTCAGCTGGAAATTGTTTCCTCAACAGAAAGTAGCTGATAGTTAGTATGATCTTCTATTCTGCAGACTAATCAAGTTCACTTGAAAACTTTTCAGGGCTTATTGCACATTGTAATAGAAAAAGAGCTGTTGTTGTGCCTGAGCTGGGAGGAATTAACCTCCATTAGGCGTGTAATAAGTTGTATATGTACTTTTGTCTGAGAGGTCAACGAGAGGGAAATGGACAGTCCTATGATTAGTTAAATAAAGTGGTGTGGATTGTTTGCTTTTGGACTGAGAAACTTAAATTCCACTGCTCTTGAACGTTAGGCACCAAAGTACTTTTCTTTGGATCTGGCTCTTGCTCATAGTCCAAATTTCAGAAATCCATTGGGGAAAGGAGGCAGGTTTGAAAGATGTAAGAGTTTTAAGTCGTCTCATTGCATTGTGTTATATAGAAAACATCAAATGCATTTCATTGCAGAAGGTATTAATGTGACTTACATACTGTTAAAGTGCTATTAAGCCTGAACTGAGAAGGACACTATGTATATTTTATTTATTACTTCTCACAGGGATTGGTTTCCTTCATAAACATGTATGCCTTGTATATACTAAAATGTGAGTAAAGTATTTCATTTCATGAGTCATCTTCACTTTCATCCCTCCTGATAACTTCTCATTAAGAGACACACTCAATGCCAAAGAACTGAGCTGACTTTTCTTCAATACTCTCTCTCTAAGAGTGCTACATGAATCTGAAGGTATATCTAATGATCACATGTAAGGAGTTGCAAGTAAACTCACCCACGTTTTTAGGCAATTAGAAGCCAGGATATCTAGTTAGACAGCAGTGAGTGGGAGGTAATAGATTCCAAGCTGGTTTGCTCAGTCTCAGGAGCACACTTCCCATAACCATAGTACTCCTAAGTGAATGTTTTGAGCACAAGATGAACTTATGTCCATATGGGATACATTGGAGCAGCATGTAGAAATGCCACAAAAGTAACTGTACACTAGAAACATCAGCACTGGATCAAGACAGCAGAATAATATGAAAGCTCCAATGTATTGCCATAGACACAACTCATAAAGGCAGATCAACTTTTATTATACCAGAGGAATGGTGATGTACTGAAAACCTCCTGTAAAGGAAAGGAGAGACAGCTAAGGCCACCCATTCCCAAAGACTAGCCCTGAGCCAAGAGGTAATATTTCTAAATTGATAGTAGTGCCCAGAAGTGTGTTCAACAGTCACATCTGCATCTCAGAAGTCTCCGGATTCTTTTGTAGACCCCCTGACAGGTTTTCCATGATTGGATGTTGCAATTTACAAATTATCCCATGTCCTTTGCATCTGTGACTGTGCCATATTCAAGCAGCAAGTGCTGCTTCGAATTATCTGCTCAAGACATAACCCAGTATGATCCAAATGATGGATCCCAAGTCCTACAGATCCCCAGCCTCCTCTCTGGACTTGCTGCATAGTTGCATTGCTGTTTGCTATATCTAGTCAGCTACATACATCATGAATAGTAAATATCGCCCTCTTCAGGTCTCTCTCCACCTGCCATTCAGACACACCTCTGTAATCCTGTCTGTGTTGTCTCTGTGACTGGAGTGCATGGATTTGGGTGCTCTTTTCCCAGTTGGCACAACTATTGTCCAGAAGCAGAACTGATGTCTCACAAAGGCAGCACTGCTCATGGGCCTGCTATCAATCACACCTCACCTGCAGAGGTGAGGGCACTATCTCAGCCAGAGTTCTCTCACTGCCCATGAAAGCAAAGCCATAATTCAAACCTGATAGGATGGGTGGACATGCAACACATGGGAGTAAAACAACACTGTGTACACAAAGAAGACATGTAGGTTAAGCAACACAAAGAATCCAAACATAATTAAAACTATGTAGTTGGAGGCCGAACCATGCCCTCCCTGAATGATTCCATGAATGTCATTTCTGGTCATCCATTTTGCTTCATTTTTTTCTCTCATCCTGCCAGCAAAATGCTGCCAGTTGCAGCATCAAAGCTGATAACCTTAAGTGATGGTTTCCAAAAAAAGATGTTCACTTTTTTCAGGAATGGTTGTTGTGTCTTCCTTTACCTATCCAGGGAACTGCCAAAGCTGGCTGGAGAGTTCTGCATGCCTGAGACAGTAACCACTAGGGGCATTCCTTCGTTAGAGTAGTGCCTGATTCTGGAGCCCTTGACTGTGGAAATAGTGCTTTGAAGTCTTGGGCCAGCAACAGATGGAGTCAGCCAGCACCTCAAAGGGGTGAGGCCGTTCGGGACTATGGAGAGGAATCACTGCTGTAATTCTCTTGAGGTTTTCACCACTGGTACAGGGACAGCAAATGTTCTTCAGTGAGCAGTGTTAGAGCTGTTTGCTTAGCTCAAGCTGACAGAACTGGATCAAAAAGTTTGTTAGACACAGACAGCCCACGTATCACAGCTGTTGTTCCTGCATGTTTTGTCTTGGAATCCTCCTTTCAAACTTAACTATATAGTGACTGGTTTATCTACATGGCTGTGTCATACAGGTCTTTGTATTGCTACTCTGGTGGCCTTTGCATTGTTGATAATTAGATTCACTTAACAAATGCAGAATTCATGAAACACAGAAAGAATGATTTGTGTGGTAGGGAAAAACAAAAAGGGGTATTCATTTCACAGAAATATTGTTAACTCCTAGCTATAGCTCTTTGAACCTCTTTCTCTTCGTATTTAAACTTTATAGTGGAGTACAAGGTACAGAGTTTCTTCTCATATTCCAAGTTTACAGCCGAACAAATACATATTAATATAGAAGCTGTAATGTATTCTGAGTTAAGCTGTCATAAAATCTAGGGCTTTTCACATCATCACTTTTGAAGGTCAGTGCCACAGAGAAGAAGAAGCATCTGTACTGGATCACCATGAATGTTTGTAATACATTGCAATAAATATTGCAATATATTTCATTTTTATACGTTTTTGATGAAGAAGCAAAAGTGCATCTTCAACAGTAGCTTTTCAAAAATTGCTCATCTGTTTGGAATGGCTGTAAAAGAGATTGAAGCTAAACATTATTCATAGATACATTACAGCTCCTCACTGAGACCAGAGCTGAAATGAGAAGAGTTTTCCAATGATATTTCATTTGGAGTATCAATTTTTCTGAGCTTGTCCCACAAAGCTATTGCATGAGTGTTCCAGACAAGTATAAGAAGATGCAGATTATTGTAGCTGGCTTACTTTTCTAAGTTTGTTTTTCTTCTCCCAACTGGGTTGTAAGCATTTTGCTCATTTTGGGCTTTAATTCTCCTAGAATGCCTTACAAGGAGAGTGAAGACTGCTCCTGTGCAGATTTTTTTTGAAAGTAAGATTATCATTTGCTTTTCAGAGAGTGTCTGAATCAATTCAGAAGAGATGTGTGGAACACTTCTGCCCCTCACTTTTGCCCAACAATGAAAAGGAACTGTTTTTTACTGTGAAATACTTGCCAACAAATTAGGTTGCTGGGTGCAGAAACCTGTAAAAGTCCAACCAAAAGGTTATAAACATGGCAATAGACTACTCCATCTGGGCAAATTTGGTCTGTTGAGAAATCTGACCCTGATTTTTTATTTGCAGCAGATTCCCTAGTACTTAAGCTTTACAGAATTGACTTTAGGGTTGCCTAAGGACTGGACTGCCTCTGAAACTCCCTAATAATCTGGTCAAATGATCTCACCAGGTCACCACAAGGCACAGTGACAAAGGAACAAGAGGACTGTACTGCAGTTGCTTCTCATGATAGTTTAACCTTGAGGAACTGAAGTCAGCCTGACTCCCGGAGTCAGTCTGACTCCTGGCAGTGTAGTGAGCTCCTGGAGTAATGGAACGTTCTGCTTTTAATCTGTGTTCCCATGTGCCTGGGGGATGCTGATAAAAAGACCACTGCAGGTTTTCAGCAGTTTCTAAAACGAAAAAGTCCATGGAAAGAAGAAGTCAGTGACTTCATGTTATGGTTCTGTCTGCAGGACACCAGGACACAGAGGGCGGTGTGAGCGCCAGCAGGCCTCATGGGCATCTCTTACATGCTCCTTCTTGGTGCAGCTCAGTGTACACTGCCAATAGGGAACTAGGGCATTCCCTACTGGCTTGCGGCACCTCACTCTCTTTGCTGCCTTATAAGGGCTTACACAAAGTTGCCATTTTCAGCTTTGCCCATGGATTGCATCCTTGAGGGCATTCATCCCCTCGTGATGCAGGACAACAGCATATAAAGTTTCAAGCAGGGAGCAAATAGGCTTTATGGGGGACCTCTCCCTCACAGGAGCTCCAAGCCTGACACAAAAAACTGAATGTAATTGTCCTTTTACTTCTTGGATGACAGACCAGAGTCAGTTGAGTCCCTAAAAAGAAACACCGCTTTTCCATTCCATAATGACTTATTTATTTCACTATACATTGGATTCTGCAAGAAAAGCCTACTAACTACAGAATATCAACACATTGCTCATGTTCCAGAAGAAACTTCATTAACAATAACATAAAGTAGTTACGATTTTATGAACTCACAGTCCTCTGTGATCCTCCATTAAAATGTGGCAGGTTGAACACTGGATATTATATTTGGATCTGCCTTAAGATGAATAAAATGAAAATGTCAGAAAGGCTGGTTTGTTATAGTTCTGTAAAGTACTGAAGTGGTTTCTCAAACATTTCACATTATGATGTGAAAACTACACACACACACACACACCAACCAACCAATCAAATAAAAATTTCTAATAAAACTTTGAAGTTCTACTTTTTTTTGGTCCACATTTCAGGGTTTTCCAAATTCAAAGACTCTTATTCCATGAATGCAAAGATAGTGACCAAGATCTGCAAGTATCTCAAATTTGGGCTGCCTGTATCACCATTAAAACACTTGGATGGGATTAATAAAAAAAAATAATCCCTTGGAAAAAATGCTTCTGTGAAAAAAACTTGTTGTGGAAACATGGGGCTTTTAGCTAATTTCTTTGTCCCAAACTGATTGCTTGCAGGATGTGCTTGCTTAACAAAACTGCATGAAAAAGAGTGACAAAATAACCAACTGACCCAAAACTTAACATTTTGTAGATAGCATATTATCTGTAATAACTACAACCAAGGTTTAAGCCTTGCTCATTTTATACCTGAGCCTACTACTTTTAAGGTATGTCACCCACCAAATTAATAACTTGCCTTGGTGGCTTTTCACAAAAACTTTGAAAGACATTGGCTTGAGTCCATGTGAAAAGTGAAAAATCATTTGAATCCAATAAAAACATGAAAAGCTTTTCATTCCATAGATGATTTTCAATTTTAGGAAAAAACCAAAAAAATTCAAAAGGGAAAACAAATGAAAAAAATAAATTCCAAACCTGAGATAGCTACTCTAACTGAAGGAACACTTAAACCACCATTTAGTTATGAGAAGCCAACTAGGAGCAATTTTTCTGGAGTTTATTCATTACATTTTTGTTTGAAATTGCATAGAAAGTGTAGGCATAAGTGGAGACAATAAGAAGGTAAATATTAAGCAGATTTATTTGAAAGTTTGTATCTTCCCCCACTTATAGCAGCAATAAAGCTTTCAGCAGTGTAAAACTCTCAAGAAACGTTCCCTGAAACTATGGCCAAATGGGTCTATTTTTCACTCAAAGTGTATACCATGTGGGGGCCATAAACTGCCACAGGGTCACATTTAACAGGGGAACCAAGCTAAATAAAATAAGAACCAAGCAGGTAACTTAGTCTTCAGCCTTCCCCACCTCCCCACCCTAATATGAATCTTAGTGATTTGAAAACCAAGTTGCTTTTGCTTTATAAATAAATAAATCACTTGCTTTGACACTTGGTGAATTTAGCTGGAGGCAAAATGGGATCTTTTGAATACTGTTTGTTCTTGCACTGTTTCTGTCAGAAGCCCAAAATCTAGGAATGCGGGAGTTTAAGAGAGACACTTTCTTATGAGATCTATAAAGAATTAATAGGTAGAGCATATCTTGAGTTCAGAAAACCAAAGAAAACATCCAAACATATGCAGATGGTAGATGTAAGGTGGGAGCTTACATCTTTAATCTGTTAATGTCTCTTGACACACTCTCATTGTTGTTACACAGCTTCTGGATGGACTTGCAACTCATGTCACTGAGATAGATTTTTTTTCTATGTAATTCTTTCCATGCAGCGACCACAGATGACTAATGATTTTTGGATTAGATTTATTAATGCTTTGCACTTGTTTCTGTTACTGTGTGTGTTTGGACAGAGGAAACAGAATACCCTCAGGTTTTGTGTTTGTCTTTTTCCTCCTTTCATCTTGATAGCCTTAGTATTGACAAAATAAATAAAGACCTTTTTTTCAAGACCAAGAAAAAGGCTCCTGCAGTAACCTAAGAAGTTATAGTCAATATATCATTTATCCAGTTTTAATGAACATATTTTCAAAGCTTATGGTGCAATATTAATAAACATTTCAATGCAAGATTTAGGAAAACATAAAACTCTGGTGTCACAATTTCTACATGTCTGCATATCTATTAGGGCCATAATTATTTAATTAAACTGACCCGCTTCAAAGTGGCAAATTCTAGTGCTGAAAAGCCTTTGACTGCCCAACACTTCAGTTCTCTTACAGCTAAAAATAATTATCTGAAATGATTGAAAATAATCAAACCCTTGTTCTCTTGTAAGAAACTAAAATGATCCTGTCCTTTCACATTACTTCAAAAATAAACCGAAATAAATACTGCAAAACATAGAAAACTCGTGAAACTTCATTTCCTATTATTGGAGATTGTTGTTATAATATCTTGTGCTTCTCATGTAAATGTGTTTATTGTAATCATTACATGGCACTAGCATGAATATCAACACAGCCTGAATGCCGATGTTTCTCCAGAGGTTGTCACAGAGACATTAAAATGTATTAGGAGAAGTGCAGCCATTTCTCTGCCTTTCCTGCTCAATATTTCAATTCCATTTTCACATCATCCTGACGATTTTTCTTAGACGGAGGTCTCAACAGAGGTTGTAATTACCTTTCAGGAGAATTCAAGAACCACTGACAGGCCCAAAAGAATAACTGTTGCAGCAATGTGTATGGGGAACAGAAAGAAGGCAGATCATGCCAGGTACAGATGATATTTTCTTTGAGAAGATACTGGCTTTCTGTAGACAAGTGAAATATGTTAGATCCAATTTGCCTGAATTACAGTAAGGCATTCGGGGAACTCCTGGAGCAAAGAAATTAGGAATTGGGAAACTGTTTGAAAGATGGGTTAGGAAGTTAGGGGGAGATGAGTGACAGTGTGGTAAATAACGAGCTTTCACAGTAGAGGGGTGCTGTTAGGGGAACATCTCAGGTCTTAGAAAAAGCTGTTGTCAGCTTTTCTTTAATGACCTTTATGCGAGAAAAATACTTCTAACTCTAATAATGAAATATACATATGTTGCAGACCTGGAAGACATCACCAGAAAGTATAAAAGGATGCAGAGACAGTTTGGAAAAACAAGACAATAATCTGATGGTGTCATTAAAGAAACAGCTAATATTTACCAGACAAAGTCATTCTAGCAAGGATGGAGGGAATGAATACTTCCTTACAAAACCCTGTTAAGAGTTTATCTAGAATTCAAACCACAACTCTAATCAGAAAGGTTCAAGAGAGATGAATTCAGTGTGGCTACTAGGATGGCAGGGGGAATAAAGAAACTATGCTGCAAAGTCAGAACAGAGGTGTTTGCCTTTGCTGAGGGAACAAAAATCTGCACTGAAAGAGATTTTAGTGCAGATTTTTGAAACACTTTGAGTTTCAGAGTTTTGAAAGTTTGGGCTGTTTGCTGTTTCTGTTTCAGATGGATGTACATTGCGTTTTTTCCTCCAGGGTGGTCTTATCTGACTCTCTGAAAGTGCATCTTGAAAATAATCAAAACAAAAATCAATCAACGCCTCCCTATGATTTTTTGAAGCACAAACAAGAACATCTTTCTGCCTGGTTAATACTTTTGGTAAGGCTTGTCTGCAAAGCCCATTTTACCGAGTCCATGTGTGTTCACAGTGCAGAACCACCTCATACAGACTTACAACAAGCAGAATGCATTAGAAAAATACTCATAAATAAGTATTTCATATGCTCCTTAATCAATGTTTTTCCTTCCTTTTCAAATCCAAGCAAATGTCACTTCATTGCAACTTCCTATCCAACACATTGTGACATACATTCTCATTAAATGATTCCTTACTAAAGTAGTAATTCCTTGAAGTCTTCATCTACTTAATTTCTAACCTTGGAAAGAGCAAGGTTTCTTTTTAATGAGCACCATAGCTTTCTGATTCCTTACATTTCTTAGTTATCTGTACTGAAATTTATTTTTCCACTGTTAGAATTATCCAACATTCTGACAGCATATATCTAATACAATTTTTGACTGAATTTGCTGCAAAATTCACCCACTAATATATCCAAAAATCAGAACCAAATATTTTTAATCTCTCACTTTTTAGTAAGAGTTGTATATTTAAAGGTGTGTCTATTCATATACATGTCCAAATACAACAGTATAGAGAGGACAGGGTTATTTTCTTTAAAGAAATACTTTTTCCGTTCCCTGTCCCCACTTCTCTCTTCCATTGCATATGTGCACTTTTCCCTCCTCATTTCTTGCCTTTAATCCATGAGGTTGTAGACACTTTGCACAAAGAGTCAGGAATAGTCTTCCTGATGTTTCATGTACCCACTACGTGTTGAAAAAAATATCCTTTTGTGTCTTCAAGAGCCAGGCTTCTGACGCAGTCTCACAGAGTACCAAATGACAATGATGCATGGGAAACATTCCCTGAGCATAATTACAGATTGAAGGAAGTGAAGGGAGAAAAGTAGAAGTCATAAAATCCACAGAATGCTTTTGAAAGAATCAATGGAATAAATACACCTGCTTGTGAGACAACTCAATGCATCATCTTGCCTTCTGAAAGTATGCAAAGCCATTTTCATCCCCCAGTCTTGAATTTCCTTAACGAGTTAACAAGGAGTTCTGTTAAATGAGATCCTATTATACAAGCTAAAGAACTAAACAAGATTTTTTTTTAAGTAATTCACTATCCATCATCTTACTATTCAAAATTCAGCTTTAGAAAACATCATAGGTAACATGTCTCAAAAAGAAAAATTCTCAATTCCTGTCTTGCTCCTCTCATTACTGCTTCTAATGTGGTTTTCAGTCTGTCAACCAAATGCAACATATGCAGGCACACACAATGACAATGACTAACTGACTGCTGAATTATCCATTCCTTTTGCTCAGTCTAGTCACTCACAGCATCTATTCCCAAAATGTGGAGGAAGATCAAATGGCCTCTGGTGGGCTTAGTTTTAGATCATCTGGATCTGCAACCAATAGTAGCCAGTTTTAACCAACCTGCAGGATTGCATTGAACACCATCCCAAACTGCTAAACAAAACACTCTCTTATCCATGTGGGAAAGACAGCATATCCTTGTGGAGACCTTAGAAAATACATCTTAATTTTTTACATCACAGACATGCAACACTCCTAAAGAAAGAAAAGATGCTGTGACAGAAGGTACTGAATTAGTCCTTACATGACTTCAAGTTATTACACGCTTTTTGTATGATCACAACAAGTGATTTACCTCTCTGTGCCCTTTTTGTAAAAAAGGAATAAAACCATCTTTTCTTATTCACTTTTTTGTCTTTCCGCCCTGGAGCGTGAGGTCGTAGGATATGAATTGCACCCTTTGAGTATACATAGAGCTGTGCACAGCAAGACCTTTCTGCACTGTGCCATCTGAATAAAATACCTGATGACTTTCAAAGAACACTGATGTTTTCAGAGTACCTTTGCTATTTTGAAAAATCTCCTGTTACGTTCTAATTTCTAAGCAATAGCTTGATCCCACTCCTCCTAACACTCCAAACTACTCCTGAAGAAGATGTGCAAGATTAAAAGTTGTTATGAAAAAAGTATCTCCAGGCCTACATTCACTTAGAATCGTAGAATGGTTTGGGTTAGAAGGGACCTTAAAGATCTTCTAGTTCCAACATCCCTGTCCTGGGCAAGGTCACCCTCCAGGGACACCTGCTATGTCAACCTCTTTCCTGACATGTGTTTCATAATCTCCCCTTAAACTTTTCTAGCCATGGAGTCTTCCCAGCACCCTTTAACACGGTGCTTATTCCACTGTTTCATTTTCTGTTGGCTCAGCCATGAATGCCATTGACAACATGACACTTGACATGTGGTTGCAGATTGCCCCAAATATCAGTACTCCTTTCTTCTTCTCAAGGGACATATTCAAAGCTACATTCAAGAGAAATTCTGTATTAACTGCTTCTTCTTGATGCTCATCTAGAAGAAATTCTCTGACAACCATCTGCTGCAAGAAGTCCTTTTATATCCTTCCTCTGGTCTCCTGAAGGATCCTCTAGAACTTTTCCCATCTTCAGCTCTTCAAATACTGCAATACTGTGCCTTCTTTTACCAAATTCTCTGCACCTGCTTTTATTTCTACATTTATATTTTCAGAATTTACCTCTTACTCCTTCAGTTTCCTCCTGAAGTGGAGGAGTTTCTCCAGTCCCTCCTGTATGTTCAATATGTTCATTGAGACAAGTTCACTGACGATCATGTCTGCTGTTTGCTCACGTTTGTCTGGCATGTATGTTGTCCCACAGATGTACAGGCTGCATGCTATTTTCTATTCCCCAAGTACACTTTCTGTTTCATTTTTGTCTTTTTCTAACTTACCTCTAAGTTAAAAGAAGAGGTTATACAATCAAAGTGTCTGGCTTTAAGTTTTCTGTCAAATCCTGTTTCAGTTGATGACAGATCAAATTTAAAGCATGTCTCCCTGAAATTCAAAAATGCCAAATTGGAATCTGATTTTTTTCAGCTTTTTAAAGCATTCTCCTGTCACTTTCTACAGCAGTATCCTTAACACTATTGAGCTTAGACACCCTGGACTTGAAGTAAAATACTATTATATTATTCCTCAGAAAACCATTTAGTCTCATAATCACTGAATGTGGTCTTTTAACTGTCATAACAATATTTAATATGTCCCATTTAGTAAGCGCTAAAATTTGACATCCAAAAGCCCTGGTTTTCTACTGATGCTACTTCTAGATAGCAAAAATAATTGACAAAATTATGTTACTCTTATTTCATCAAAAGAACCTTTTGATACAACTTGGCTTGCCTTTTTTTAACCTTCCTTCATACACATTTATACTGGGAATTATTCTCTCGTGCTCTTTTCTTCAAACATTTCCTATTTTAACACAACTAACTTTGCTCCAAAGCTTTTGTTGCTGCTAGCACACAAGTTTGTGCACCAGGGTTTACTTTATATATTATAAAGATTTCAGTACTATTTAAGCTGATGTTCCAGTTCTCACACATAATTCTTTGAATAAATTTCTCACAGAGCCCTCATTTTATTTTTTGTCAAAAACTACATAATTAGCTTAATTTTAGATGCATTCAGTCATCCTCCACAGGCTTTTCTAGAAGATGGTTTTGCTTCTTTCAAATATAGTTTGTCTAAAAACCAGATACTGCCTAAATCTGATTTTTTTTCTTTATCCTGCACAATTTTTCATCCTGTTGCTTCTGAGGAAATTCCAATTCATTATTTAGACTTTCCTTTGAGTGTTTGATGTTGTTCCATTTCTGTATGCTCATAAGAGTTTTAAGACTTATCCAGTGTATTAGCATTTCTTGTTCCCTCCTCTCAAAACATATGGCCTGTCTTGGTTGCCTTCCTCAGCCTGCCAAATCTGCATTTTTTTTTAATGTACAAAAAAGAATTCTTTATGAGAATCCTTTTTTCCTTTTGGGACTCCTGATTTCTGTTATAATTTGATCTCAAATTGGAAATTGATGGTCTTGAATGTTTGACATCAGTTTCAAATGTATTGGTATACATAAAAAGCTTTTTGTTTTTTCTTGGTTTCCTGTGTCAGATATATTTAGAAGTTTCTTTTTTTCTTTCTTAGGATAGTATTTGGTCTATCTCTCCTTAGAACACTTAGTACTTGCTCATCTCCTGTTATCCTACTCAAGTCATCCACTCTCTTACAGGGCAGCCTCTATTGCTCTGGCCCACCTGATATGTTACAGTCAGAACAGAAGAATTTGGTACTTGGGACCATGCACTAGGTGCCAAATTTCTTTCAATGCTAATAAATTCCAGTTACATAAAATTTCAAACTGGATTTTAACAGACATTTATACTTCATTCTGTAAACTGCCCTTTTAGCATTTTACCTTTAAAATGTATAATTAAATACTTCATAAAAGAGAAAAGGTAGTTATTTGGGAAAAAACCCCTATTATTTATTGTAATGCATAATCAAAGTTATTGTGTTTAAAAATCATTAAATACTTTTCACCAAATTTTAAGTACTTTTTAAATACATGGAGATCCATAAAGAGATCATATATACAAATGTCTGTGTTCTCATAGGTGTATTAAATACTAGCTAAATTGAGATAAAAGCATTTAGCTTCCACTTCTGAGCAGGGTTAGAAATTGCAATTAAAAGAAGAAAATCTTAGAGTGAAAAAAAAATTTTTGATGGGACTGACACAAAAAACTCCAAAACCAAGCATGTATTTTCTGGAACACAATTTCTAGAAACTTTCTCCCATATTTTTAAACTATTTCCAGTTAAAACCTTTGCCTTCAGATGCCTGCAGCCAGAACTTGAATGACAAGAAAATAACACAGGTCAGATTGTCAGTTGTGTATTCCATTCATGTAAAATTTTGAGTACATACCAAGTTGCTATACACAGCTGGAGTCCCTGTTTGCAAGACCCAAATGACAGTTTTTTAAAGGAGTTTAGCAGGAAAATAAAATGCCGTAGTCCTCACATCACTCGTTCCCTCCCTGCTTGAGAGGTCTCTCTTTGCGTCTCCTATTCTTTTAAGTTTCCGCATTGAACAGAATCTGGATTGCAGCCTGTGAATTGTGTCAGGTCTTTTGTCTTTCTGTTCAAGGTGAATAAAGCTCCATCCAAATTGCTTACTGAAACAATCTAGACTTGTCTATTAATCTGCTTCAAATACATGGCCTGGAAATAGCTCTGAGGAAAGTGATCTATTAATGGTATCGATCCTCATTTGGCCTTTTATATCATGGGTATTTTCCCCAGGTGGGTACTGTTTGCTCTACAGATTTTGTTAGCTCAAAATCCCACATGCCAGCATCAGACTTTGGGATGGAGGTTCCACAACACTTGCATTTTGTGATTCAGATCCATCCAGTGTTCTGACAGAAATGTGTTTGAATTTAAGTCTTTCTCTTATTCTATAAAATCTCCATTAAAACAATAATTAATATCAATTTTTCCTCCAACTTGCCCACTTGGGGATCCCTCCAGGGATTGCCCTAATTTGCCCAAGGTGTCAATTCCTCCTAAAATATCTCAACCAATTAAAACATTTTGGATTGCTTTTTTTACCAGTAGATATTTCCAAATGGCATGAGCCAAATTTTGGTTTTGCTTTGAGTCATATTAAGAGCCTGTATATTGCAATTTAAATGAAACTAAGGCACAGTTTCTTCAATCCAAGTTTAGGAGCTATTACTGGTGAGAGGCACTATTTAGAGGAAGCAATGGCCTGACCCCTAGATTTTGGATTTTAGTAGTTATTGAAATCTTCATTTTTCTCCATGTACCTCATCAAACATTGATTAAACATTCCATATTTTATATTTTACTTATTTGATAGCTTTTCTAGTTCTTACTTGTAGAAAGCAGCACACATAAGACTGTCCCTTCTTAGAGCAACAATCATGATGGCACTTGCTGAAGAGGTTAAAAACCTTGCTTTCTTGCTACTCTTCCAAGTATCAGTCGGATCAAGGAGCTCAGAAGAGTTTATCTTTCACCCTATCTTACCACATTTTGTTTTAAATAAACCATTAGAAATACACAATTCACAAGAAACAAATGGGTTTCTTTATTCTGATTGTTGCATGCAAAATTCTTCTATTTATTTATGGAAATAAAAAAGCTAATATATAGTAAACAGCATTCTCATTATTTCTACCAAATTACTTTTCTCCCCCACCTCATGGGAAAAGCATGATTTTCTATTTTATTTAAGTCACAGCAGTTCAGATTATTGATTTTTGCATACATTTTGACCCTGATGTGTAAGTTTCACACTTTTAACTGCAAGGGATAGAGCATCTGTCCAACAGAAATCTGTTTCTAACTTTTTTTTTTACTACTTCACAATGCAAAAAGTGATAACCATACTATAGTTTAATTAGACATTACCACCATGATGTACATATAGAAATAAAATAATAAAGGTGAAATGGATTTTATGTTTTAGAAATTTACCACCAATTAAAAAACCCTAGTAAATGCTTATTTGTCCATTTTGTTATTTCCCATACAAATCTCACACTTTAATGCTGTAACAACATGCAAAGAAAACAGCTCAGCTTTGTAAAAAACACTTTATAAAATTATACAATTTGACATTGCCTTCTTAAAAATAGGCCTTTTTGGACATTTTGGGCATGAATATCTTATATTATTCGAGGCACAGAATTTCCACTGCAATGTTGCAACAACATTTGGTTTGCTGTTCTTACCTCCTGCTGTAACAAACTGGCTTTTTGGGGCTCTGCTTATTTACACAGAAAACTTATTGCTAGTAGAAGAGCATACGAGCAATACAGATCTCTGCAAAAAAGGAGGAATAAAAACTCTGAAGACACATGTTCTAGTTTGAAAGTTGTAATTCACATATAATTTTAGAACAGTTCTCGTGAAGAATTAATGTCCTGCTTCTGTCCAGGTTAATTTTTCATAATAGCCATGAGGGGCCATGGTCAGGACCCTGATGTTCTATACCACCTCATATCATTGCCCAAGGCAGGGGGAAGAGTCACTGTCTCTCTCTTTTCCACGAAGAAGGGGTTCCTTCAGGTTGAGAAAACATGGATGACTGAATGGTCTGGCATTTGTTTATTATCAGGGGCTTCCTGTGTAAATCTTCTTCTTAAACCTTCTGTTATTAATATTTTTGTGGTTACTGTTAGTTTTCTTATCTCCTTGCTGTTTACAGTAAATTGTTCTTATCTCAACCCATGATCTTTCTCTTTTGTGCCTCCAGTTGGAGGGTGTGGAGGGGAAGGGTCAGGATGGTTTCCAGTGAGAACACTACATGGTAGAATACTGTTCCTAAACCACAACAATGATGTAAATCTATACCCAAATGTTTTCTTTTACAGAAAAGCCAAAGATGGTTTTACTCATCTCTGACAGATATTCAGTAACAGCAACCCTGCCACCTTTTCCTTAACTGGGTCTCAGAAGGGGCAGATTATTTTCTGCTTAGAAACATATCTAACAACTTTCTCAAAAGCATTTCCCACTCCAAATATCTCATGCTTATTCAGAAAGTCCAAACCTGGAAACCAGTGTACATGCCATGTTTTTATGCCTAGTACCTACCAACATTTAAATACTGCTCTTGATTGTGCTTTGCATTTCATACACAGGTCCTTTCCTGGTGACTTTTGATAAAACATAACTGTCTTTTTTGAGAAGAGTTGAACTGTGAATCTCCCCAGCTGGGTAAACCACCAGGGAGAACAGTGGCAGGCACAGTCATCCAGCTTATTCTGGATGTTTTTCACTCCCACATGTGTGTGGTCTGAACTGGAAAGGGATATGACAGAGTGGACTTTTTCTTCGTGGGTCTTTCATAGGGTCCTTAAGGTTGGAAAGATGTCTAAGACCACTCAGTCCCACTGTTGATCATCAAGCCCAAACATTCACATCCAACCTGCACATGTACAGTGGCTATTCACCAGAGATTTCAAGATCTCGCTGCTGGGCTGGGTTGCCACACAAATAAAAGGCTGTCAACCAATTAAATATAAATATTATGGACATATCAAGAGGAAATACCTTGGAATAATCAAGCTCTCGAGTTTCCCCCTCAGCATCCTCAGATGATGACGACCTTCACCAACATACTCATAGGTACACATTTCAAAGAGAAAATAAAAAATTTATTCTCTTCTTCCTTGCACTCCCACAAGCAATTTGGAAAAGAGAACAAAAGCACACTTTATGTCTAAAAGTAGCAAAGTCATTTCATAGAAATAGCTATCCAGGGAGCTTAGGAACATCCCCAAGGGACTGGTTTTCAAGGCACTCTCCTAAATGCAGAAGGAAAAGAAAAAATCAATAGAAAGAGGAGGTAAATATACAACATACACTTGAACATCATTTCACAAAGTGCTAGGAGAGGAAGTCAAAGAAGATGCTTTGATGACCAGTGAGGCTAAGAGTAGGTGGAGATAATGAGAACCAGAGGCTCCATGAACCTTACAGAGCCAAGAGGGGCAGTTCCATTTGCAACATCTGTAACAGAGGCACTTTCCAACAGTATGAGTTTCTGCTCTGACCTTACACTGTGGCAGGGCAGAGCATTTTTGTCAATGTTAAATTTTGCTGGTTTTCATATGCTTTCCCTAAATCCATAGATTATGAACAATTTGGGCTAGAAACAATCTCTCAAAGGAGATTTTTCTATCTCTCAGCGAACAGTTATACTATACAACACAGAAACTATTCCCTGATTGATCACATATTTTTGACATACAAGCTACTTATTTGTGCAATAAGCTCTATTCCAGCTATTTTAATCATATGATTGTTTTCCTCCTTCAGCAAGGAAAACATTGTTCCAAATTACATCAGTTTGTTGTATTTTATATTAGTCCCAATAGGATATTTTGCAGTTCACAGAGCAAATACACAGCTGGCTTCTGTCACTTAACCAAACCAGCTTCATTTACTTCGGTGGAGACAATATAATTAAGCCCAATTAATACATACATAAATATAAAAATATAAATATATGTATCTTCACACTGTAGATAAATATTTTTTTTTTGAAAAAAAATCCAAATCTAGTTGGGCTCTTTTTGCTTAGTTTTTTAAACTATAAAGAAGAGAAAAATCCAGTATCACCTATATTTTATAGCGCAGTGAAAATTTTTTTTGGAGCATAAAAGTGTATGGTAAGGAACGTTAAAACATGGGACTATTGTCATTCAAGTACAAGTGCTAAGTTAAAGGGCAATAAATAGCATATTAGGTCCATTTCTGCAAGCATTTTTGATACAGTAATATCTACTGGAATTACTTGTGTTGTTAATAAAACAGACGATATTTTGGTAAGAGTGTGCAAAACGGAAACATGAACTGTTTCTTTCTGAAAGATGCATTATTCCATGTCTTTTACTCTCTAGGAGTTCAGATGAGTGGGTAAATAAACAACACGACAGAGAAAACTTTGTCTGCAGAACCCGAGACTAGGGATCACAGAGGCTCTGAAATAATCATTACAAAATAAAATGAGGTCCCAGGATACAGCAGCTGCAGCTGGAGGGCAGGTGGAAAGGAGAGAGAGGAGAAAACGCTGAGACAGAGAAGGAAGGAACAACACCTTTTGCAAAAGAAATAGTGAACTTTCAGGTGTGCTGAAAATTCTTCAGAGTGTCTGCTGGGAAATGCAAACCTTGATGTAGCCATTAGTGGTTTTGAAAAGTGTAATCAAGATTATAATGAATTTTAAAACGTTTGAGAGGTGACATATAGAAACTAAGGGTCAAGCCTGTCTGCCACTTCTGAGCAGGAAAAAGGGGATTCTTAATATATCACGAAGCTGGCTGAAGCAGGTGCTGCTTTTTCTATACAAATCTCAGGGGTTTTGACAGCATTTGTGACCACAATGGCATATAGATATATATCCTTTACCACTCTCCTTTCAAAAGCAGTGAGAGAAACAAACCCAAATGCTAGATCCTACCCTTTTGGCTTGCCAGCATCACAGGTGGAACAGAGAGAAAGCTTCTATTAGTGAAGAAGGCAGAAAGTTTCAGCTAGCTGAACTTAAACAAGTTTTTTACTAGCAACCTGTGGCTATAATAGTATGCATGGTTCACAGCTTATATTTTCATTTGTCTATCTGCAAAAGATTGATGAGAGCTGTCATCTGTGAGGAAGAAAAATTGTTCTGATTCTGGATAAGTGTATGGCAAATCTTAAGATTTCCTGAGAAATTTATCATTTTTCTCACCATTTAAAGTCATATATTTAATCCAAGAAATGGGCCACAGAAGGTGCTAGAATCTCAATCTGTAGGATAAGAAATAGCAATTTGTTTAATGACCCAGGACAACTAAAAATTGCATATTTGATATTTCTTTTAAAGATAACAACACACAATAATTAAGAAATATTTTTAAAAGATACTAAGATCTACATAGTGCTTAGAAAAACAACTTTAAGACTGAGTCCAAGCTACACCTAATATAAATTCTGTAACAAAACAGAGGCACAGCTACCTTATTTTTGAAGAAGCCACAAAATTTACTGTCTCACCCAGACCTGTCATCACAGACGTCTCTCATTCCCTATCTCCATGTTGTCACCACCCCTGGGGAACCTTCAAACAGAGAAGGCAAAGGTCTGTGATGTCTCTTCCTTGCAGTGAGGCGTGTTGTCACCAGCATCTGACAGGTGGTTATCAGGAATAGGAAGGGAAACCCCCAGCTGGCAAGGAGAGACTGGGTCCCTAAGCTGGAGGGTGAGTAGCACTCAGCAAAGCTGTGCAAGGACAAAGCGGTCTTTCTAGTGACACTGTTAAGAAAGGCAGACGGTGCTATGAACCAACATGTGGGGCTGGCTGATGCTCTGGGTCTGCAAGGGGTGTGGGCATCTCACAGCTACCTTTCATCCATCCTCAGTGTAAACACTCACCTCTGAATTTGAAGTCATGTAGAAATTCTGGAGGGAGTAAACAACAGAAAACAACAGGCACTTTCAACAGTAAAATTACTTCTTGAAGGGGCTTATATTTATGAATACACACCGTTTTCCTGGGGTCTCTAAAATTCATCCTATGACATAAAAAGCAAAAGAAGCACCCCTTCCTTCTTGACTTGAAAAATATTTTGGTTCTGTGTTTCATTCTCAGTAAACAGCTGCTTAATCCAATCTGCTTGGCTGATTAAATCCATTTCAATAGGGGAAAAAATTTTCACAAACTTAAAAATAACCTTCACCTAGACACTCACAGGCACAGTGTACTGTCTTAAGAGACTCTGTTTTCAAGAAGGTTATTCAGCATCAGATGAATCTGTTACTAACCAATTGCTGTTTGCTATGTAGAAACTTATATGTTTTAACCAGTTATGTCTCTATTATATCTAAATGCAAAGCTCCAATTTTTGAAGTTAAATTTGTGACTTTTACTAATAAATTAAAAATAGTATGACTTTATATTTTTCACAAGATAAAATGTGTGAACTGGCCACACTGGAAAGAGGCTCTGAAAAGATTATGAAAAACTTTAAAAATAAACAAGCAGTAAGAGCAAAATTCCTTATACCTGGAGAAATCTGCTCTTTACATATATATATATATATATATATGATGTCAGGGACATGAGGCATCATTTTTCCTTTGAAGAATTGTGAAATAGCATTTATCAACAACAGGTATTGCATGAATTTATGAAATTACTTTTATTAGTCAAAATACTAGAAACTGTAACCAACACACCTATGACAGACTCTGCAATCTTCTGTTGTCTCCAAACTAAAATCTTAAAAAGACACTGACCTTCACAGGCCCTGGACAGAAATCTCAGAGGCTCAGCTTACATGCCACAGAGCAAGTAGCACAGGGAAAAAACGAGCTCTTAACATCTCCTACGAAGGAGAGAACAAGCTTCAAGGGTGGATTTTTAGTGTTTTGAGACCAGGTCACTGTTGGTTTCTTGACCAGAGAATCACAGAATAAATCATAGGATGGTTTGGTATAAATCATTGGATGGGGTCTTAAAGGTCATCTAGTTCCAACCTCCCTGCTAGGGACAGCAACACCTTCTGCTAGACCAGGTTGCTCAGGCCCCATCCAGCCTGGCCTTGAACACTTTCAGGGATGGGGCACACACAGCTTCTCTGGGCAACCTGTTCCAGTGCTTCACCACCTTCACAGTAAAAAATTTTTTCCTAATATCCAATCTATATCTACCCTCTCTCAGTTTCAAGCTATTCTCCTCTGTCTTGGGGTGACCTTATGATGTGTATCCCATATCACTGCCTATGCCCAGAAATTAATTTTTGTGCCTTTCTATGCCTCTAAACTGAGCCTGAGAGGGGGAAGGAAAAAACTGAGCAAAACTTTTTCAAAGCAGTTTGCAGCTTGTTCAAGGTCACACAGAGATAGCAACGTTTGTTTCTCCCAGCTGAGGCAGGGGAGGGAGGAAGCACCCGGCTTGCTGCTTTCCAGTCAGCTTTTGGCCAGTTTCAGTTTCTTGTTCTCCGGAGAGAGACTGAGTTGAACTTTGTTTTTCCTTCCCTGGAATTCTGGATTTTCTCCCTTTCTACTGGTCTGCTTTCAACATCAGAGCACATCAGGAGGACTTTCCACCGAGTACAGAGGGCCTGGCCCTGGGCCAAACCCCAGCTCCGAGGAGACCAAAGGGAGGACTCTAACACTTTCCCAGGTTTTTCCTCCACAGTGAAAGATTTTATTATTTAGCATTATTTTCCTTTTCCCATGTGTTTGGTAAATAAATACTTTTATCTCCTTCACTTTCCTTCGAGGAAAATTTATTTTCCCCGAACCTGGTGGGGGAAGGGGTGGTTGTGCCTTCTCTCAGAGGATATATTTCTAAATTTGGCCAAACCGGAACATCCTCTCACTATATGCCCTTGTAAAACTCTTCATGTCCAACTCTCTTGTAGCTGCCTTAAGGTACTGCAAGGCTGCTCTAAGGTCTCTCTGCAGCCTTCCCTTCTCCAGGCCAAGCAGCTCCAGCTCTCTCACTCTGCCCTCATACCAGAGGTGCTGCAGCCCTCTGAGAATATTCATGGCCCTATCCATTCATCATCCAGCCTGTGTTTGTGCTGGTGCAGACCTTCCACTCGACTTTGTTGAACTTCATGAGGTTTGCATGAGCCTACCTCTGAAGCCTGTCAAGGTCCACAGAAGGTACAACAAAAGAACAAAAGGTAGCTGACAAAATGCTGCAAAATTCTTTCAGCAGTGGCTTTTCAGATTAGTTTTTTAATGACAAGCATAGATGGCAACTCATTCATTTCTTGTCAGAATGGAGCAACTTCTTCAATTGTTGCTAATTGCTTCTGGCAGTAGATGTGTAGCACAGTATTGCAAAGCCCAGAAATCTGGGATTTTAAAGAAAAGGAGTTATTTGAGTTATTTTCCTGCTTAAGATGAGAGGAGCTGTAAAGGTTATAGATATAAGGTGGGGTTTTTCAATTGTAAAAATTAAAACCAACAAATAATAGTCAGCAGGGCAAAATATTATCTCCGCATCTTGAGATTTTTGTTATTTCTGCTTATCAAAAAAGACAAGTCCTGAAAGATGTGTTCACCCTTTTTGCTTCCTTGCTCAGACAAAGGTGCCATTTAACCTTAATGATCTGAAAGGTTCTGTTGCCTTTACAGGTAATGTCTCCCTTTCATAGCTCCTTGCTTGCCTCTGTGATAAACCACAAAGCTAGCATTTTTGCCTATCTACATTCATAGCTATAGATCTTAAAAGTGAGCTAGAGCAGAGCTGGACAACTCACTTGTGTAGGGCAGTCACAAGGACCACCATTTGTTTTTAATGAGAATTGGCAAATAATTACTTGACATAATTGTCAATTCACAATTCAAAGAGACAACAATGAAATCAAGGGAAAGGGGGATTGTTGTAACCACTAGATGTGTCTTTGGGATTGTCTTCTACTAAATGGGTTGTTTATAGGAGACTTTAAATTATCATAGTGTCACTTATTTTTTCTTCTAGCTAACTGGAAATTACCATTGCTTGGAGATCATTATTGTATGAGAGTATGTAATTTTGTGATGAAACTGTGTTTTAGAAAAGTGACAATTTGATTGAGCCATTCAATCTTAGAAATCTGACTGCTTAAAATACCTCTTCAGAAATACAGTACTTCCTAAGAGAACAATAGGTTTTTGATTCATTGAAATGCAACACTTGAATTAAATGATCTGAAGTGTCACTTTTTTTGTTCAAAATGCCTAAAATTCCCAACAAATATTCAAATTTTCAGTCAGTACTCACAGTGACAGAACAGCAACTACATGCATTACCTGACCCATGTCAACAGAAGAAGACATTAGCACCTTCTAAAATCAGGTTGGTTACTGTTATTCAGACTCTAGCACACTTACTGCTGAAAGACAAACTGGAGTTATTATCTTTCTGCAAGTATGTAAAGGTGATTTTTCTTGACAAAATGCAAGTCACCTTGCTGCAACCCTAACAAGTTTGCATTTCACTGTTTTCCTTTTAAAATTCTTCATGATGATGTATTAAATATTTGGACATGTGAAAGATACAAGACAAATGTGACAGTACTTTTAGGCAACTTTAAATCATATTAGTTCAAAGCCCCATGAGTATTTTTTTTCATATGCTTATTTGAAAATTGCCCCTTTTGTCATATAGGAACAGTATTCTCCCTATTTACAATTTCTTTAGGATAGGAAACTTGATCTCAAGCAGGGCTCTAGACCTTTTTTTAAAAATAAATTTATATTGTTGTGAAATATTAAATAGCTAACTAGAGACAGGTTAGTTTTAAAAGCCATGTGAACGTAGAGCACTGATTTGCGGGTGTCATCCACTGTATTCTATCTTTCAAATCAACTTTGTCACCTCCTCTGAATTTACACTACAAATTCATACTATTACCCACTTTGCTGAAGCAGTTAGCCAATACATCCTGGCAAGTTGTTCCTCTTAAGATGAAAAATAGAAGTCAGGTATATCATTTGGTGTAATCTTGTTTATTTACAGAAAATAAGCACAAAGTGCAGGTTCCTTGAGAAGAGTAGGATAAACAAACAGCAGGCAGCTCAGCGTCTCAGCTAAACCTACATCTGCTGCTCAGTCAAGCTTCACGGTTCAAGAAGTCTCCGTCCCTGTGTCCCCTCAAGATGATTCTCTTGTTTCCTTTCTGGATGCTCACTGCCTCCAGCACCACCAGCATCCAAAATGTCCTTGGTTTGTAAAGCTCTCCGTTCACTGCAGTTTAGCTTTGAGAGAAGCAGCTGCTACTTAGAATTCCTCGATTTATTATTCTCTCCTTTATTTTTAGAAAAATTTCAAAAAGCAGAACACATCATCTTCCTTTTTACAGGCTTGTAGGGGAAAGGGAATGTCATTTTAAACCTCTGCCAGTGGCATCTATTGATATTCTTGTAACAGTGTTTCTACTATGGTGGGCTTGGCTTTGCTCCACAGCTCCCTTCACAGACTTTTTCACAGCCTGCTGTTTTATTTGTAGTTCCTAGTTTGAAAATTACTTGAAATTAAGGACTAGATGTGATAGACATCTGCTCTATGTGATCTTTATTTTAATGGATTAGCATTACTTCCTATGCGCTATTAACTACAGCAGCCAACATATAAAAAAGCCACTTACTTACAGGAGAAGCAGAAAACAAAACTTGAAAGGCTGGTGAAACAATCAACAAACAAAAACCTCAAAAAGCCCAAAACAACAGAACCCTAAAACAATCAAAAAAACCCCACCTAAAACCCACTAAACCAAAAAAACACCCCATCAACCTAATCCAAATGACCTACAAAAGTTCTGTTAGTTCAAAGAATAAATTTGATGTACCAGAGCCAGAAATTATGACTAAAAAAGGCTTCAGATATGAAGCTTCCATAAAAAACAGATAAAGTGAGAACACAAGGTGAAGTAGGCAGACATGAGATGTGGAATACAACCAAATCAGAGCTGCAGATAATTGAGCTCTAGTGCAAAGATGGGCACAAAGCTAGAGTACACGGACAAGGATACAGAACAAGCAGTAAGATAATTAAAAAAGGAAATTCTGGTGATGAAGTCAGAAAAGAAATGTGGTAGCAGTAAAAGTGGATAAGGAAATGAAAATTTCAGACAGCAATGGAAGATGTATTCATGAACCGCAAGACTAAAAGCAGCAAAAGCAGAAGTACAAAACTCTTTGCTGGATTAGTAGGAGTATCTGTGACTATTGATAAAAATGAACTCATGAAACCCGTTATGGACAAAATATTGAAAAACAGGTGAGAAAGCAAAGAAAACATGGTCAAGAGGAAACAAAATGATAAAAGAAATCGATGGATTTGATGCATTGTGGGAGATAAGACATCCCTCATCTTCTCTAGACTGAAATGCAATACACTTTACTGTGAGAAACAAGGGCACAGCATGGTTCCTATTGTAGATTTTTTTGGGGAAAAAAAAAAGAAACCATGCATGAATTTCTGTAAATGGTAATTGCATGCCTGATGTCTGCAGCAGTTCCTGTAAGACTTATAGTGAACACATAAAAAGTTATCAAAAAAAAGAAAATTGAAAATATCAATACTATTTATAATAACTCCTCTCCTGATTAGACAGATTGTTTCAGTCTTTCTTGGTATTATTTTACATAGTCTACAGCAGTGTTATTACTACTTTCCATCACGGGGATTTAAATAATCAGGGAAAGGAATATAGTTAAAAGCCAAGGAAGTATTTACACACAACTGGAAGCCTGAAACCTTCTGCAAGTTGTTCCCAGAATTGGTTCATATATGATTTTGAATGAATAAATATCAATTTGCACAGGAAACACATACCCTGTACAGACGCAGAGGCTCTCACACAAGCACCAGTCTGTTGAAACTTGAATTCAGTTTTCTAGAAATGCATTTTTCATCCCAAAGAGAAATAAACATGTGTAATAATTAAATAATTTCCTTCTTTTTTAATGACATTTCTATAAAAGAAAATTTTGTCTTTTAATGCAAGAGATGAAGATATCCTATTACTGGCCAAATTACATCCTCTAACTCTTGACAAATTAGAGAAAGTACTGGTTTTTTTAACCAAAGACTGCTCACAAGTTTGACAGAACCAAAATGAAACAAACAAACAAACAAAAAAAAAAAAAAAAAAATCAAGAAAAGGAACTCTGTCCTTACCAGAACTTCTTCCAGTTGCTGAATGACTAAATATGAGAAGTGGTCTCAGTTGGAGAGAGCAAGTGAAATGAAGGAAGGGAAGCACAGGTGTTTTTAAGTAGAAGAAAATACTTCAGGTATGTAGCCCAAAGATAGCGTTAAATTTTGTTTCCAAAAAAAGAACATTACCAGACTGTGAATGGCTCTTAGGTGTAGCGAGATGCCTGGAGGAAATAAAAATGTTTTGGTTCAAAGTCCTTTCCTGAAGAGAAGCATTTACCCTCAGCAATTAAGAATCAGCAGTAGACAACTATTGCTGTAATATCTTTGGACGGTTTTATAACACACCCTGCAGAAAGGCCTTGCTACGTTAAAATATTGAGATGTGCAGTAACAGCAGTATGGCATCACTGTTATTGCAGCTATAGAATAAAACTGCAAGAGTCTTCTCTTTCAATTTTGAGTTCACATAGCTAGATACATTGTTTTGCAACCATTCATGCTGGCAAACTAAAGGGAGGCTCTCTCCTTAAGAAAGCCATGGAACAAGGTGGGCTGAGCTTTGGGTGACACTGGATGAGACCCCACCTCGTGTCAGAAGATCACAGACTAGGCTCTGCAGAGGTCTACTGTTCAAACAGCCTGCCAAAGAAAAGAAAGGGTCATAACACATTGTAAAAGCAGTAAAAAAATTTCCTGTGTGACTTGACACTGAAGGCACACAAGGGAGAAGAAAGCAGATGAATGACCCAAGTGAGAAGTGTCACACACTTGCCTTGTCACATTTTTTCTGTTCTGCACCAGCAAATGTAAAAAGTAACATTACTCTGCTGGAAACCAGGTCCAGCATTCCCATGATTAGAGTTTAATGGATTTAGGTCTTAATTTGCATTGAAATATTTTGCTGATTTACTTAAATGAATAGAAGACAGCAGCTATGGACCCTCAACTCACACTGAGCCAATGCTTGGTGTGGTGCAAGAAGTTCCTTCTCCCAGCTGTGAGGAATCACCTGCAGTGAGGGTCTACAGGCAGAGGGTGTGCCTGCCTCAGCATTCTCAGTGCATTTTCCTGCAAAATCACACAAATTGGCAACTTAGGCTGCACTATGGTTTGCAGGACCTGAACAACAATTCCCTTCTGCTGGCTCTACTTTTGAGACAGTCATGTTGGAATAAAAAAACGACAGGCACTGGGGATGGAGAAAGATCCTCATTCTCAGCAACATAAGTAACTGATGGAAAGTCAGATCCTGGAAAACTGTGGTTTTTTCTTCCACAAAACCCAGAGAAAAGAAAAAAAACCCACAATCCTATGCTGACTTGGCTAGAGGTAGCTTCAGTTATAGTCTCTTAGATGAGAAAACATCAGAGGCTTTCCTTTGCTTGCAAAAACTATTAGCCTTTTCCTGGCAGCTGCCACCTCTGGGGTAGAGGAAAGCTCACGCCTTTTGTACGTGGCAGGCTCCAGTTCCAGACACTTTAAAGATTTCAAAGTCCCTGAAACTGGAGTGCAACAGTGCTATGACAGAAGCAACAGAAAAACGAGGTGGCAAATTTTTTAGATCTACATTCTTTTTATTGTACAATGCAAGAAAACCAAAAAAACCTTCAGAAACCTAAAACCTACTGTTCCCTATCAAACACTGTTCTCAGGCAGCAGGCAAAATGTTATCTGAAGTGCTCAAAGGAAATCTGCTCCAAAGAGCTCCAACCTCCTAGTAAAAAAACCTGGCATTGCATGAAATGTCATTTGTTTCTTGTTTTGTTTTTTTGCACAAATCTCAGAACACATTTGATCCTTTTGATAAGCTAGATATCCTGGATCTTTACAAATGCTGGAAAGTGTGTTTACACCCAAATTTCTTATGCTTCTCAGCATGCTTTCCTGTGCCATGTGTTTTATGCTGACTTGTCTCCAAGTCTTTCTTCATTATTTGGATACAGAGTGGTTACTTAGAGTTAAAGCTTAACTGGGTAGTTTTGCATTTTTTATATTTTTGCGTCACCCAAGTCTGTGTATATTTATTTGAAAAAAGCAAGTAAATATTATTTAGCAAAGTAGTCTGTGCAGCCAGTTACAGGGAAACTGCAAGACTAACAAAATAGTAAAAGAGGACATTTTCCTTCTAAAATTCCAACCTAAATTATGGTGTACAGCAAGTAATCAAGCTCCAGTTTATCTTAATGCAAAGCTTTTTGTGGCTTGGATGTAAAATTAAATTACCACTTCCCTTTCCGGCAAGAAAAAAATGTCTTTGAACTATCTGACTACACATCAGGTTTTGCAGCCATTACATTCCCTTTCTTCCTCTTTCTTTTCCCCCAGATGAAATCAAGTGATGTCTTACATCAGTGGTAGCAATAGCTTTGGCTATTTCTAAATTTAGCAACGTATTTTGGATGGGATGGGCTATTGCACCTCGGCAAGTCTTGCTAATAAAGATGACTATTCTGCTTCTATGAATAATCTGCTTCTATCTGCAAAGGATAAAACTAAGCATTCTCTTGCTCAGTCCCCATAGACAAGTGATCAGAGAATAAATAGATTGATGTTTAAGGAAGATTGTTCTCAAGAAATCAACATACTCTGTTTCTCCACAGCTTATGTAGGTCCCCTGGTGACCATTCCATTTTGCTGGAACAGGTGTACAGCTCTGCACAGTTCATTTGCCTCCTGCCCCTGCTCTGCTGGTAAGGTTTTCCGTGCAATATTCTGCACTGGAATTGGTGGTCGAGTCCTTTGTGTGAGCAGGCTTCACACACAAAACTTTTAGGCTGAAGAGATTTGGGCACATTGAACTGCTACACTGTGCAAGTTATTCAGCAACACCGTCAGCAAATGCTTTCTGTCAGATGGTGTTGAACATTTGTCTTCCACCTGTCCTCATTTTATTACCTGAAAATGTGGTAAAATAAGACTCCAGATCTTTGGGAAGTTGGAAAATTAAGGGAATTTTCTGGCCAGCTGGATTTTCTTCCATGCTGACCTGGCCATCTGGAATTGAGGTGGCCAAGAAGAATGTCAGTGCTGTGCCATGATGAGAATGCTCTGACCATACTCCTAGAAGCAGCTTTGAGTCCATACCACTATACAAGGTTTGCCAGCAGGTATAAAGTCATCTGGCTTTCTGGTCTGAGTCTAGATGGGTGAGAACACGTGGCAGTTCAGGGAGGGGGTGAAAAAATCCAAAAGTAGGTTTGTATTTGGCAGCTGGAGTTGTGTCTGTCAGGGCAAAGACACAACCTTAGTCTGACACATACTGAACTTCTAGATATGAAGCAGATTTCTGAGCTTTGCCTTCCTCATTATAGACTTATAAATTGCTTGATCCTTTGGCTACTGTACAGCAAGAAGACAGTGACAGGATACTAAAGAGAGGAAGGATCTGAAGCAGTGGTTTTCTTTAGATTTTCAGATCAGCTGTCTAGGTTTCTCCCAACCACTGCTGTGCTGTCTGCAGTTTCTGAATATTCTTCTCAGAAATGCCCCCAAGAAAAGTACCAGATAAAGGCATATTACTTTTATGTTGATTTATGATTTTGTTGTGCTTTTTTTTCCTCCAAAGGAGTATCACTTTGCTCCCTGACATTCAGTCCTGTGCGTCTGAACATCAAAAGTCGTACATCAGCTTCCCAGCTTCGACAGATGAAAATAAAAATGGAAGGTGACTCAGTAGGCAGGCGCAGCAACAAAAATATAGCTCTGCTTTCTACTCTGGCTATGTTCTATTTCTCTATGATTTTTGTATTCCTTATTTCTTTGTGCATTATTCTTTGTGCATTATTCTTTGCGCATCTGAAAAACTAGGGGGAAATTGTGATTGCTTGCTGTCATCCCCGGGTTCTTAGTGGTAACTGTCAAACATGGAACACACCAGCTCTGCTGGAGGTGTGTGAGCAAGCCCTCTTTGCTATACCCATTAGTTTCAGGTGACTTTTCCCCTCTCAGTTTTCTCTGCTTCTGGACCAGATATGGAGAGACACACACACAGAGGAGGACTAAGGACTCTGTCTTTTTCCAGCTGTGATGCAGAAAGAGATTTCCTCTGTAAGAAATCTTTAGATTGTCTGTACTTCATTTGGAATAACAGAATAAAAAGAAAATCAAATGCTGAGAAGGGTGAGAACTCCTAATGTAAAATACCCCTGACCCCCAAAAACTTTACAAAAGCTGATGCTATATGAAGTCTTCTTGACACAGTGGTGGTAAAGACTGCAAATTTCCCTCTTGGAGAAACTTCTAAGTGATCCAAGAAAGACAACAGGTCAAACCAAATAATTCTCTTCACTTCTTTATGCTATCGTTTCCCACTCTTGGAGCTGTAACACAAAACTGAATAGATCTTTTTTTTTAAGGTTTTCAGTCCTCCAGAAATTACTGTAGGATTTCTACCACAGGCTACTTCTGTGTATAGCTCACTGTCAGAAATTCCTGGTCACCAGCCCTCTGAACATTGCAGCTTCCATATGAACCTGTCAGGCTAGTGAAGGCTGATGGCTACCAGCAGCTGCTGCTAGGCAAAGAAAGACCTTGAATACCCAAGATGTTAACAGGTGTGCTAACCACCATAAAGAGCATTTTAGCCTTGTACTGAGTAGGATAGGTGAAATGATAGGAACATTACACAGAGCTTTGGAGCAGGATGAACAGAAGCTGAACCACAGGATCCATGGCTTTCTGGTGCTGGGGCTGGGGCTGGGACTGCAATGCGGCAGTTTCACTTTTGAGTTTTCTCTGTCAGGAAGACACAAAGGAGTGAAAAACCATTAGTGGGAAACCCAGAAAAACAAGGAGAAAATCCAAGATGCACTGGTACAATGGTGCTCAGAGAGAGAAAACTGAGCCAGCTTGGAGTGCTGGAAAAATAAACTTCCTCTTGTTTATTTTTATTGTATTGAGGGAAGCAAAGTTGTATGCATTCCTTAAAAAGAAGGATTGCATGCAAGTAATACTTGACTATATCATGAGTTTCTCTTTCTCACAGAGAGAAGTCAGCAAGACTCTGCATATTGGCTAATCATTCACGCTCATGTGTTTGGGATGGATTAATGAAGAGTGTGGTCTGTGAAATCCAACTTTTATACTGTGTTACACTGTGTTTTCCACCTTTTTTGATTTATAAAAGTTTCCACTGATGGCATTGACCTTAGTACAGTGAATTAAGACTACCAATCATATGTCTGCTTTGATTAGCGTTTGCAGACCCCTAGAGCAATCCATAGACTTTCTAAACATCTGCAATTGGGAGATAAAAATAAACTAGGTATGCTTGTGACCAGCTGCTCTCAGATATCCTTCCATGTCTATTTCAATAATACTTATTGAAAATCTCTTACCTCATAAGCAGAGAGGCAGAGGTAGCTTGACATGCTATTTACATTTTTTAATATGTATGTTTGTGTTTTAGCACAGCACCTTTAAAAATTTTTTATTCTATTACAGACATTTCTTAGACAACTCTTGCCCTGCACACGGGAAGCAACGCATCAGAACATGTGTGAAGATGACTTCACATGTCTAGGGGAAATTGACATCATTGCATCATCCCGAAAGCAAAGGCAACAAAAGTTAATGATATTTATCTCCTGCTTTCACAGAGAAATATCACAGAAGACTGCAGAGATTTCATATAGAGGGACAATTTCACCCATCACTGAATGAAATTCATTCACCTCTGTATCATTTCTATGCTTTGCAATGCTCCCATTATGTGCATTAATGGACCAATAAAACCTTTCTTGGTATGCTTTAACACTACAGAATATTTCTTCCTATAGTAGGTACCAACTAAGTGAAATGGTTCATCTTGCTATTTCTTTTGGTTGTTTCAAATGTTTATTTTTTGTTTTGGCACATTTCAGTTTAAACTGCTCAGGCAGATAGCTTGTGAACATCTTGAAGGTAACAGCTTGGTTCTTTTGTTCTATAAAATAGTCAGGTCCCTAACTGCTGTGCATCCTGATGATCGCAAAGAACATGATTTCTTACAAAGTATCTCTCAGACCACTTAAAAAAGAACACTGAGATTAATCCATAACACAGATATATTTGAACTTGATTTGCTATACCATTTCCTTAATCATTCCCTTGACTTGAGAGGAATTTAAACATTTAGTTATATCGATGGTCTATGCAGAAAAGTGGGAAATTGTATTGACCTGACCCAGTTAATAAGATATATAAGTTTTTAAGTTTAAGCAGATGAACAATTTTTGCTTAAATCAAAGAACCCACTCATGCTTAATTTTTAGTATGTGTTTAAAAAGCTTTAAATGGGACTGTAATCCTCAGACACTTCTTTTAATGTCAGCTTTCCCCTTCTGGTGTTGGATTATAAAACAACTAGAGATTAGCTCTTTGTGCTGAAGTTGGTTTCTGCTGCCTCTAAAAGACTGTGAATTCATAGAAATCAGTGAGGTCAAGTGATAGTCAATCTTGAAACTCTCCAACTGTTTTAAAAGATTTCCAGGCTTAGTGAGAAAACACCAACCCTTGTAGACTTTCAAGAGTGCAAGAGTAAATTTTCTTGAGACAGAGCATTTGTATGACATAGGCTGGAAATATAAATGTAGCCTTCTTCATAACTTTTAACGTCTCTTAAAAATATATATTGAACATACTGAGAAAATCTAAGAGGAATCCATTTGCCTCCAATTTATGTCTTCTCAGCACTTGAGACAGTGAGCAGTGGGCTATAATTGAGGAGAACTACAACTTCTCAGTATCTGGAAGGTTTCAGGCCACTTCACAGAATATTCTGAGTTGGAAGGGACCCACAAAAATTATTGAATCCAGCTCTTAAGTGCATGGCCCGTATGAGGATCAAACCCACAACCTTGTCATTATTAGCTCTAACCAACTGAGCTAATCTCATTGGCCCTACACTTGACAGGATCTGGATGCTGTTAGGCTATGAACTAAGGCAATTTTACAGTTGTTATTTGATTCTCTGTTTTGACTTGGTGTTTTTCAGGCTCATCTTCTCTGAGGCTGCTGCCTGAGGGTACACCATGGCTCTTCCTCTTCCTGTGTTCAGCTACTCCTTTGCTTTGTCACCCTTGGATCTAATTTACATTCCTTTAACTTTAAAGCTCCTCTGTCCCATTAAAGGTCCATTATTAACTGCATCATAGGTTTCCATAATCATTTTGCTTTGCATCCCTCTACGATCATTTTGCTTTGTCTTCCTCTCTTTGACATGTCTTGAATCTCCTTTACTTGCCCCAGTGAGTTTAATTTACCCTTTTAATTACTGAATTTGATCCACTGTCCCTTAGTTCCCCCATTAGTGCCTTCATAAAACATCTAATCTAAATCAGCACAGATTTATGATCTGATAATCTGATTATTTCCTGATCTTTTTCTGGAATACTGTCACCTGTCAGGAGGCTGTGGACCATATAAACTGATGTATGTTCCTCTGGGAGAACAGTGCAGCATCCAGTTTGATACTGGTAGTTTGTCTTGCAGAAGGCTCTGTAAGCAGTGTGACAAGAATTGGGTAGGAGAAAGCAGCCCTTGTTCTTTCTTTCAACCCTTCTCAGCTGCCATCCAGTTTTCTAACCTTTGTCTTGGCTGTAATTTCTACATTGAGGGTACAGAATCCTAGAGATGAGACAGCTCTGGTCTGAAAGGATCTCCTCCTGCCCAAATCAGGGACAGCTCAGAGATCAGACTCACCTTCCCAGGGCTCTCTCCAGCTGCGACTAGTAAATCTGTAAGCATGGAGACTGTTCAGTGCCTCTTTGCCTCACATTCCAGTGCTGAATTTTCTTGATAACAGCTTTCTTTCTGTATCAGTTTTTGAGCATATTATCAATGCCTTGGTGTACTTTTCTACCATGTATTCCCTTACTTGATATTTATGCACTGACCTTAGTGTATCAGCTGAGGGATACGTTCTAAGCAGTGCCCAATCTCTGTGAGTATTGCAATCAAAGGCAAAACCAATGGGGTTAAGCCTGTATCCATTGTATAGAAAGGAAATGTAGTCTGGACCTGAACCAGATTCTGCTGTTACTCAGAAAGGGACTGAAAATATGTCTAAATTTGCTCCACATAATTTGTGAGCTTGATGTAGAAATGCTTTTGTTCCTTTTTCATTTAAAAATAATAAACCCCAAAAATTTAAAGCTGCAAAAATGCAATTTTTAAAAGAGATGTTTTTCTACATCTAGTGATGGACAAAAATATTTCTAAGCTTCATCCAGCAGTCATTTAATTAAATATTGAATATTAAATATTTAATTATCATTTATTATTTCTAGTCAGATTATCAGCTGTAGCAGAAAAGTGGAAAAAAGAGAGAGCATCTTAGAGTCATGAGACACATCAACATTTTGATAAGAATAGAAAGAAAAACAAAACGTCATGTTCCTAATGGTGAGTATGACCTTAACATTTAGGATGCTGAGACTATCTTAGTCTTTACTTCCTTCTGTGGCATAATATTTACTTCAGAGATCATTTGAATTTGCAAATAGAAATGGAATAGCAGGACTGTGTAAGATGGATTGAGGACAGATTTTTTTTGTAGGGGATCATGTTTTAACACTTTCAGCTGTGTTCAACAACTGGCTACTGGAGTTATCTCCCTGAGTCTTAACTGGTAGCTGTGTAATGTACTATTGTATCAAAGTGATGAAGAAGCATTTTCAGTTAATCTCTCACAGGAACTGTGTAGCTTCACAGTACTCAAGTTTATTTCAGTCTCATTGTAGAAAGGCAAATACATTAGAACGTAGCTTCAAAAGGATTTTCTAAAATACAGTAAGTCAGATTTTGTCACTTTCAGTTACTGTAAGCAGCATCTTGAATGAAGGTGACAGGCAATGGCCATGTAGCACAGCTATATTAACTAATAGTTTATCTGATTTCTGGCATTATTCTTCACATTTGTCCCTCTTCTGTCAAGCTTTGAAAGTAAACTATTTTGAGGCATTTACTGGCATCCAACTTCATGGCTTTCAGTGTCACTCTCTCTTTGTTGTTATTGCTGTAATGGATTGTGGCTCTAAATTACAGGGCTAGATATTAGTCGCTCAGAATCTCTTTTAAACACCAATAGTGGGTCTGGTAAAGTAGCCTCTGAAGGTGTTTTATTGACAAAAACCAGCATTTTGACAGCTGTTTATCTTACTGCCTCATGCCCCTCTTTTGCCCGCAGAACTCAGTGGAGGTCTCTTTTGGATGTTGAATTTTTGAATTATTAAATAAATAAACAACCCAAAATATTCCAGTGAAGTGCCTGGATTCTCATCCTAATCAAAAATCCTATTTCAACTTGTTGAACAAAGCTTTGTCTCTTATGCTCTAGCACACCTATCTCACCTGCCATTGTTTCTGATTCTATGAGGTTGCAGGTACTCTTAAAACTTTTTTGATTTTGGTGTGAATTGATTGTTTTATTAGTACTTGAGACTGTAACCTTTTCCTTTTTCCTTCAGTGGGATTCATCTCAAGCCCTGGAACAAACACCAGTAATGCCTCTCCCCTTAAAGACTGCAATGTCAATTTACAAGGTCGAATGCATTATTTTTAGCAAATGTACATGACAGCTGGTTATTGGCTCAGAAAAAAATCCCCTCCCTTAGAAGACAAATGCTACAGAAAAAGATAGGCACAGACTGTGCAAATTACCATGGCAGTTTTCCACAAGCCCCTTGTTGAGTCTTAGAGAGGCTCCAGAGTGGGACTGCACCTCCCACTTCCTCTTGGCACCACCCTGCCGCTGAGGACAATGAGTAGGGAGGGGAGTGAGTTCCTGTGTCCCCCGTGGTATATGGACACAGAATCAAACCCTGGGGAGCCCAGCTCACCTCTGCACATGCCTCATGACAGGATCACCTGTGCCTGTGTTATTTATGGCATGTCTCTTTAGCCTCTTCCCGGAGACCTACTGTGAGCATGACTCCAAAAGTTCTCCACAGAATCTAATCCATTAAGACTTCCTTTCTGGGGTCTAACATAAATGTCCTCCACAGCAATGTAGACACTATTATTTTGTCCATTCATTAAGGGAGGTGAAGTCCACATCCAAACTTCAGTCCATAGAGGAAGATGAGATAATCTAATAATAGCTTCTCTCAAGGTATATCCAAATGGCTGCAAATATGTCCATCAGCTGCCCAGAGAAAAGTCTCTGCTACTTTGTGGTAAATCCCTTCCTATTTTGTAGAGGTGATTGATGTTCATCTATTTTCTCAAGACTTCACAATCCCTGGGTAGAAACTCCAAAACATTAAAACTTTGTTTAGGAGATGAACTCTAAGAAATGTCAGATAGCACATGGGATGAGTAGTTTCTCTATAAAGAATAAGAAAAGACTGATAGTGTACTGAGCTTTTAAAATAAATAATAATATAAAACATAGGTCGAAATAAAAAGAACTATACATATGTAATTTTTATTCTTACAGCTGGAATCAGCCATGTTTTAAGTGGCCCAGAAATACACTTGCTTTCTGCATCTTCCTTTGGGATCTATCTCCTAGAGATTTCCAAACGTGAAGCTGCATTCCTGTGTGTGTACATAAATGCAGTTGTATGTAAGGAAGCTTGGAAAAACCCTGTCACAAGAAAAGAGTTTGCATTAAAAGTATTCAAAAAGTGAATCTGACAAATGCAGTATGTAAAGCTAGGAGCTCTTTCACTTACACCTTATTTCATCCTTAAAGAACGAAGCATCACACTAGAGAAGCTTTACGGGAAGCAGTTTTAAGCTGGCATTGATGTTTTACTATCTGGAAATCAATTTCAACCTTGGACAGTGGAGCTTCCAATTTTAGTGTCTGCTGCTGATAGAGATACGGGATCCTGACATACTAGCAGGGACTGCAGGGACTCATGCAAGCGGTTAATTTCAGGTTTTGCCATGATGTCCAACATCAGTGAGATGGTATTTTGTGTACACAAAGTCCTAGGAAGACTAGCACCATGTTGAGTATCTTTTGTGAGGAGATAAGCCTCTTCCAGCCCAAAATGAATGGGCAACTGGTTTACTGGTCTCATTTATATATATATATATATGTGTGTGTGTGTGTGTACATATTTAAAGACTAAGTCTTGCAGCTTGCTGAGAATGCATGGAGTTGGACAAGTTTATTACTGTGGATTCATAGGCACAAGCTGAGTAGTTGGAATTTTTACATTTGCTCAACAATTCTGCTAAGCCCACTTTATTCCCTAAAGCACATAGTGTTTATTCTGTTTTTTCAGCAAAGTACAACTATTGATTATGAGATAGCATGTACACAAAAATCCTACAACAAAACAAAAACCCCTACAATAAAACAAAAAGCCTGTCAGTTTAAGTTTACCAGAGGGTCAGTATAAGGAATTTATTAGTTCATTAGTTCATCAGTCGAACTCCACACACAGAGGTTAATTCAACTTAACCCCATTGACTGACAGAGTGCTAAATGGATTTAAGTTGCAGTTCCATTACATGCTTTCTTCTGTGGTGGATCCAATGTAGAAAATCACTGAACTCACGCCTGTGTCTTCACGGAAGCAACCTCTCCCCATTTTTGGACTGCATTTCTCTATTCCCTCACCTGAATGACAACTGCTGGAGAGACCACTGGATCACTGGATTAGGAGTCACCCTGCGAATCACAGCTTTTACTCTATTTGCATCATGGCACTGATGCCTCAGTGTGAAGTCTAGGTCTCCAAGCACTACGAAAGCCCACCTGCAGGGAGCATGAAATGCAGCCCTGGGACTTTCAGACCTCCTTATGGCAGTTTCAACAGGAGAAATGGGGGAAATATACCCCTAGGCCACCCCTTCAGAGTGCAGTTGACTGGACAGCTGCCCTCATCCCACAGTTTGCTTCTTTTGAATAGCCTAGTCCTACTCTCCCCTCTGTGGATCCACCAAGACAACTTCTTGCTTGCCCTGCCCTGTCCCTGATCCCCAGATCCCACCTGTAGATCCCAGCACCTCTCCTGTCTTTGCCTTGACGGTTATCTGTCTGCACAGCAAACTGATGCAGCTAGCCAGCCTAGCAGGCTCGCTCACTTTCTTTCTGCTGGGCTGGATTTCTGCCACATCAGTGATTATGCCCTGAGGCTGTGATTTCCTGGATGTTTGCCAGGGAATCACTGCTAGCTTGGGCATATTTTTGTCAAGAGCTGCTTCCCTGCTTCCGTGCCATGCCTGTTGTTGTGCTTGTCCTGCTGTTTGCTGGGCATTACAAAGAACCATGACAACAAGGGATATCGAGGCAGAAATCTCCTCCTGTTTTAGCTAGAGTACTTCACCACTATTCCTTCTCACATAGTCCTGCAAACAGCTGAACCATGGGACAGAAATTGCTGAAGCCACCTAGCAGCTGCCAAACAGAGATGTCACAGGAGCCTCAAACTGATGCTGAACAGTAGGCAGCGGGTAATTTTTTTCCCTAAGTTTTCGTTTGGGACTTTGTATTATGCCATCTCATTTTGGAAAACTTTCCTGTGTTTAGAGCTAGGAAGGATTAGTCCTCAATGTACTTAGGAAAAGCCAAGCAGTACCTTTTGATAAAGGTGTGATAATAAGCAAATGATTTCCTCTTTGAGTTTTCTAGGCCTGTTAGTATCTATGCTGCGTAGGTTAATGATCTTTTAAATTGTAGTGACTCTTATTCTTGCTCACTGTATGCCTTATGGGTTTATCAACCTAACAGCTTTTTTTCTCATCCCTTCAGATTTTGAGGATTCAGCCCTCACCTTTTAGTAGTTGGCTACAAGTACAAGTAACTTAAATGTGAGGCTCACAGAAAGAGAGCGAGGATATGGGATTTCAGATGGAGAACTGACATGCTTCCTCTTTTCTCTGTAGCAAACATCTTTCCCTAAACATAATGCAAACCAAATTGGCAGAATTGGAGAACTGACATGCTTCCTCTTTTCTCTGTAGCAAACATCTTTCCCTAAACATAATGCAAACCAAATTGGCAGAATGGGGAAGATTATGTCCCTAACAGCATTTATCATGACATAGTATACTGTCCAGCTTGAATTATCAGAGAGGAATTACAGCCAAATAATATGCAATTAGTCATTAGTATTACAGGGTATGTTGTCAGGGCTTATTCATTCTTGGAGGTTAGGAAAACAACTGGCTGGTCATCAGAGAATGAACAAATGGTTCCCTGACACCTTTTTCCTCATTCCCCATCTCCCCTCCCACCTGCTCTCATTTCTTCTCTCTGATTGCTCTCATGTCCTTTTTGATGAGGCACTAATAATAGCAAGGGTGCTAACCTACTTTTCTTCAAACTGTTAAAGCCATAGAACATTGCCACAGTGCCAGGCAGCAGCTGCTGGTCAGGCAGTGGGTTACAGCAGAATCAGAGGCAGTGCACTCACAAATTTCCTTTGGTTTTGCTTTGCTCTTTTCATTTGTGTTCAGGAGCAAAGAAAACAGAGAGTAGGAATGGTGAATAGGAGAAGAGTTTGTTCAGAGAGAACAGAAAAGAGAATCCAGCTGAAAATAGGGCCACAAATTGATCTAACCTGGCTCTATTTTATGTTTTGTGTGAAGGACTCAGTGTGTTTCTGAGCACCTCTGAGGTTGCTGAGATGCGGGAACAGAAAGGAATGGGAGTCCAAACTCCACCCCTAGTGAATGAACATAAAATGATCCCTACAGCTCCAAGCTTGCATGACTTACACCTGATGGAGTAGGTTATTATTTTATAGCTATACCAGTTGTTTTCCCCATTTAGGAATGTCCTTTAGGAAGAATATAGTAGTAGAGATAGCAAGCTGCAAATGCCATACTTTTATGTTAATGACTAGCAATCCTTCTTGTTTCCTTAAAATGTAGAAAATACCTGTACTCTATTTAGTGAAATTTGCTCATTTTAAATGGAAAAATTAAATGTTGTTTACCTGTTCAGCACACTGTCACAAGACAGTTATGTTTAGGAATATTAAAAAAAAAAACATTCAAAAGAAGTAATTTGACAAACATTAAACATTTCATACTGCTTTAAAAAATGCGGGTTGAACCAGGAAAGTCTTGGAATGAAACATCACCACACAGGTCGGAGTATTTGGTCACTAAATCATTGTCCTCAATCTGCATTTTCTGACAATGTAAGGTAATATTTTAGATCTGATGTACCCAACTCTGTCTCACACATGCACACATATGAAGGCTGTTTTCTAGATGTTTCTTACATTCCAGTTAGCCTGTTGTCTTGGTTTTTAAAGACAGGTGTCTGCTAAGGAAGGTAGAAGCCTCCCTTGAAGTGGCAGATATAACCCCTTTCCCTCTGAGTTATTGTATTTTGAAATCAAGGGCCTTTAGGCAAAGATGTGGGAAATAGGAATAACAGTTCTTTACTCTATATATATATGTATATAACCAGTCAAACAAACAGCAATAACTATGGCAGTAACAGCAAACAATCACCAACCCAGTCCCAGCCTTCTCGGCTGTCGGGCCCTTTCCCCTCGGGTGCAGTTCCGCTCACAGCCGGCAGGGGCGCTGGCGGCTCCCGGTGAGCAGGGCAGGTGCGATGGTTCCCCCGCGGCTGCAGGGGGCGCTCCGGAGCGAGCTCGGGGAGCACGCGGCACCGGTGCCCTGGGATCCCGGGAAGGGATGGGACAAAGGCTTCACAAACCCCTGGGCAGCCGATCCCGGACTCTCGGGAACAGCAGGCTGGAGCGGCAGGCACAAACACAAATCCCGGGTGGCAGACAAGATGTATCCAAAAGGGGGAACCCCCCGGAGGCCCAGGCAGGCAGGGCGAGCAGGGCTACAACGCAGCGAAAGCTCGAAGCAGCAGCGGGGCAGGGCGGCCACAGCCTGGCCTCCAGCAGGGCAGGGAAAGCGGCTTTTGGGATCCCGGCATTGTTTCCAGCAGAAAGAAAAAAAGGGCCGAAAAAAAAACCCAGCAGCTCCTTTCTTTGCAGCTTCTCTCTCCGGACGCTCAGAGCGAACTGACCCCACACCCAGGTGTAAACAAAGGAGTAGCCAGGCCCGCCCCACCCCCCTTTTTGTCTTTCTTAAGTACAGCTATTTGTCCCCTGGCAACATGCATATGGGAGAAAATTCCTTTAACAGGAAAAAAAACCTAAGACTAAACTAAAACCCCAACACCTGTACTTGAAAAGATGTCTGAAAAAAGACAAGTTGCCAGGTTTATTTTGGGACTATGTGTTTTTTTCCTGTACAGGTATGAACAGCATACACCTAAAATAGCCTATTTGGAGAAAACCGAACCAACCAACCAAAAAACCCCACCAATCTTTATCTTAATTAAAAAGTTTAGAAGAAATACTTATCTGCTCTCTAGAATCCAAGAAACAACTCCACAGGTAGACAGAGCATTCACTGAGTTTACTTTTCATTTTGTATAGAGCAGAAAGGCCTGATCTGTAAGTAAATCCAGCCAAAGGTAGGTGCTTTACTCCACACAATCCTTCACTGTCCTTTCCTCTATTGCGATCACTGTGAGATAGGTTCTGAGACATTAGTCAAAAGCAATGATTTCTTAAGAAAAGGGCCAAGAAACACCTAATCTCTCTTAAAATCTCATTTATTTAGCTCAGGAGTCTTTTGTCAGATGTCAATAAGAGGCACAAAGACTTGAATTAGATTACACAAAAGGACTTTCTCTCAATAAAATTAAGGTTTGAACCCCTTTCTGGTACATTATTCCTGCCTTGCAGCTCCTGGAATTTTAAATCCACTTTCTCTGGTCAGTTTTGGAGATGTCATTCCTCTGGTACAGTTCAAGAAGTCCTTGAGATTATGGGCTCCCTACTATCTTTTTATTTAGAAAAACAAGAAAGGCACATTAAAAAAACACATGTAAATTTGGCATATCTATTTATGTACAAGAATCTTAAGAACACAGGGTGTCCCCTGGAGTTTAGCCACTGCACAGCCATACCTAAGCACCACCCACTTAAGGTAGGAGCAGCCTTTTAGGGCATTGGTGCAGTGGAAAATGGAGCATGGTGCAGAGCTGCAAATGGAGACTTTTATGTGACAGCACCATGTAGAGAAAATTGTTTGGTCTTTAGCACCTCTCTAATCAGCTTGATTGCTCTGTAGCATCTTAGGAGCAGCTGTTCCTGCTTCTGTTTCTGCAGGTAATACAGACTTCGATACCTGAGCTTCTCTGCACTGAGAGGGGTAAACTGTGCCTTAAGTCTGTCTGCAAATGTTTGCCCTCCGTCTGTATCTGGTTAGTTCATTTGTGAAGAAATGTTTTGTCAGGTCCTATGTTGATGCTGAGCTAGTTGGCTTTGTTCTGGGATATCAGCTCTTCTCCTGCTGTGTTATAGGAACTAGAGTCACCATCTGTCACATCTCTGTACAGTGAACTGTGTGCTGCTAACTGGGTAACACTGACTGCAAAGTTCACAGCACTGCTATTTCAATGAACAACCACCTTCGGGAGCCTCTGTCTACACAGATGTGATTTGACTATTTCCTAGGATACTGTGCTCCAAAGAGTCAATCCACAGCGTTATACTGATCTAGAGTTTGATACTAAGTCTTATTTGTTACTCATAATCTTTAAGGCATTTGCTCCATGGCATATTCTGTACAAGTCCCCAGACATCCTTTGGAGTTCAATACCAGTTCTCTCTCACCTTTACACCTCCAAAACAAGTCTTACCCCCAGTGATGAAACCTAGCTGGTAGAATTCATAGTAGAAACAATATTGTCACCTGGGTAAATTAGGCTGACCAGAGATGCTTACTTTCCATCTTCAGATGGGTGTGGTGGAAGAAAATTCTCTCTCTTGGACTCCTCTGAGCTTCGGTTTATATCATGATCCTGAAGCCAATCAAGGTATGATTTTTCATACCTCTTCTTGCCAATCACACAGGGGAAATCCATCCTGTCCAGAAAGGAAGACTGCTTTTTAGGCTCCATGATTTAAACAAAGGCCAAACAAGAACAGAAAAGATTGGATGGACTCATTTTATATCCTTTTTCTGAAGAAAACATTTCTGTTGGCTACTGTCCTAAGAACTGTCAAAGTGATTGCTGTAGGAGCTCACCTTATGGGTTTATGATCTACTTCTCTTCAAGTGGAAATACAGTATGCACTCCTTTGAAAAGGTTTGGGAATTGGTATTTTGACAGAGCACCTCAAAAAAGCACTATGTCATGAAACACAGTGCAAAATAAAACAATATACTAGTTAATGGTTCTTTTATTTTACATTTTCTTTCTTTCTCAAGAAACAATGTGATCTCAAAGTAGCTTATGTATAAATCTCTTTAAAAAATCCCTGTTTGATATCACTCCATTTCCTCTCCTCTGCCTTTCTCTCTTTGCTTCCTGTGCTCCTTTATGGGGTTTAGCGAGTGAGATGTGAGTTACATTGACAGAACAAACATGATAAATTCCTGCTGCCCTATGAAATTTGTTCAGTTGAGTTCCTCTGCTGCTGTGAATCTTAATGCTGTTCTCAGGCAGAGTTTTCAATCCATCAGATACTGTACAGCTGCATATGTGCACCGCAGCGGGAAGATTTATGGGTTCCTATTTTTAGGATTTCATGTTTTGGCACCTCCATGCTGTTCATTTGCCCAAACTGTATTCTGCTAATTAAACCTTAAGACCTAAATTATAATATTTAGGGATGTTGAGCCAATGAAGCAATGCCATTGCCTGAACATTTCTTGATTGCATACATTTATATAGGAAATAATTTTCTTGTGATGTAAAGATACTAAAATGCTATGTTTTTCATTTTGAAAAAAAAACCAGTATGCTTTTTACTAGTATTTCAATGTACAGTTATGTTATTTTTTTGTTATTTCAGTATCTTTACTATATGTGTACACTTAACTCAATATGGAATAGTTTGTAGTTTGAAAATGTCTGTATGAGAACTTTTTAAACAGACACACCTGGACATGTGAAAGTTAAAGGATAAAGGCAGGATCAGTTTTGTGCTGAAATGGCATTGGAAGCCACTGGAAACTGTTGTATCTGTAAGCCGAGTCCCAGTTTGGTTATGCTAGTATTCATTTCACATTCTGGCACATCCAATCTTTCAAAATTAGCTTTGTTTAGCACTCTGTGTTAAAACAACACACTCAACTTTTAACTCTTTTTCTAGGCCTAGGAAAGAGTGTATTTACCTTAACATTGTGCAAGAAAATCATTTAGCAGCCAGCTCATGCAGTCTCATTTTACTGGAAAGTTGAGTTCTCAGTTATTTAGTACACATTGATTAATAATATAACATAACTTTGATTCTCTTACACAGATGGCCACCAATTTTCTTGACTGAAAGTGTTAAGAATGAAAATTTAATTGCCTGTAAATTTAAAAAACATATAGGGCTATTAAAAAGTTAGGCTTTAAAGGTGCAGGAGCAGGCCAGCCCTAAGTGCTGAAACAGGAGCTATTGGGTAAGAAGACCAGCCCGGCTCTCACAGGAACTCGGGGGAAAAAATGAAGGTTTATGACTTTTGGAAGAAGGGATAGGAAACTCAGGAAGAGTATAAGGATGCCATTATGTCATGCAGAAAGAAAATTAGAAAGGTGGAAGTTAAACTAGAATTCAATCTGGGCACTGCTGTGAAAGATAGTAAGTGCTTTTATAAATATGTTACCAACAGAAGGAGGGCCAAGGAAAATCTCCATCTTTATTGGACGCAGAGGGGAACATAGTCACCAAGGATGAGGAAAAGGCTGAGATACTTAATACCTCTTAGGATGAGAGGACATAGCCTTAAGTTGTGCCAGAGAAGGTTCAGGCTGTACATCAGGAATAACTTCTTCGTGGAAAGGGTTGTTAAACATTGGAATGGACTGCCCAGGCAGGTGGTGAAGTCATCATCCTTGGTGGTGTTCAAGAAGCATATGGTAGTGCCATGGTCTAGCTGACAAAGTGGTGATCAAAGCCTGGACTCAGTGATCTCAAAGGTCTTTTCCAACCTAAATGATTCTGTGATTCTTTGATTCTATTTTTTTATATTTTTAATGGATGGTAACTTTAGGGCTCATGGAAAGCAAAAAATGAGAAACAGAGAAGAAATCCTTAATGCAGAAGATGAGAAATGCAGTTATTGAGACATCAATTAAGTGATGAGAAATGCATCCATCCCAACTCAACAAACCTATGATGCACTGAGTTTAGGACTAATGGGGGACTAAGTTAAGTTTCTAATCGCACTAGGGTTATGCTAAAACAGAACAGAAAATCCTTTTCAAAAACAAGTCTTACTTTCAGGGACTGAAACAAGAGGAGGGGATGAGAAAGGCTAAACTGAAGAAGTATAAAAAGGTAACCTTTGGACAAAATAATACAGAAACCACTGCAGACTGAATCTGCCCTCTCCAGTTAAGACACAGGGAAACCTGGACATGAATCTTTGTCCTTCTCCATTTAGTGGGAAAATAGCTAGTTCTGTAGTCCTGTCTCCCTTGCTTATGGGACAATATAGAAGGTACTTGTTACATCCTTACTTTGAGAGAAAAGTAAACATCAGAGACTAGAAAAACTCAATGGTGTGAAAAGGGAAGTAGTTGTAGAGAATCATGGAAACATTATCTGGCTAAGTGAACTAAAATTACCACCAAAACTGCTGTCTTTTTTTCTGTTTCACTGCCAAGCCCTGCAACTAGATCCCTTATCACTCTCCCGTCTGGCCTCCCATATAAAAAAAAATGTAAAGAAAATTCATTGCAGAAGATGTGCTCTTCCCTCCGGTCCTGAGAAGTTTAGGTGAAAATTACACACTGCATCTTTGGGCTTTACTACCTTTCCTAGAAATCCCAGGGCTGCCACAGCCCAAGGGTAGTGATACCAGTGTGAATTCATAGATCTATTCAACTAACAAGGTAAAAGTGTCATGAAAGACTTCTCTGAATCCCAGTTATTCTGCCTGGTTTTGGAACAGCTCTTTTTGAATAGAAAGAGGGAGATGTAGCCCTCAGCAAGGGTGTTCTTGTCGCTCTTTTAACTTCCCTGACTACCCACTGTGGTTTCCAAGGTGTTGTATTTGAACAACTGTATTGAGCATTTCTCACTCTAAGGTTGCTTTCTACTTTCAGAAGCAGGGATAATACCACCATTTTAAAGTAAACTAATTTTATAACCTGCTTAGTAGGAAGTGGTGGCTTTTCCTTTCTGGAGGGAAATTTTCAAGCACTGGGAACTGGGGAGCTGAAGGAACTCTAAGACAAGGCTATGTAACAGTACGGGGCTCTGAATAAATGTGACCCACTTGCTTCAGTTTGGGAATAGTAGTGGGAAAATGTGTTACAAAGTCCATGCTATTCTTCAGCACTGGAATTTAAAGAAGCACATGACAGAGCAGTTGTGTCAGATGCTCAGATATTTACACCATCATCTTTCAAAGAGATGGTTGGTACATATCCATATCCATTGCTTTGACTGGCAATGGGATTCTGTAGAGTGGGCATTGAAATGGATGTGGCACCTAGGTATTGCTTAATTCTGGTTAGGTGACAACATAAATCTATTTGCTGTGCTATATCCAAGGTCCATGTGTATTTATGTATCCATGTGTCTATTTCCCTTCAACAAAATATGAATGATTCTCTATCCTCAGAGCTGATGCCATGTTACTTGATACTTGACAGAGAAAATTCTAAATGGTGGTGATTATTTCTAGCATTATCAGCCCATTTTTATATGTGCTATATACAGAAATGTTTCTTGTTAACACAGAATTTCAGATTAGTTTATCCTAATGTTCCCTTCTGACTTTAAAAATGTGTAAATCCATTTGACTGAACTGATATTCTTCAGGAAAGAGAGCATCTAAGCAGTGTGTTCCACAGTCCTGTCTACCAATAGACTATTCCTTACTAAATACAGAAGTTCAGGGTGTCACTGCAATAGATATCCACATATGAGCTCTGTTAAAAAAACAAAGAAACTCTTATTGAAAATTAACATGGATATTTTAGCAAAACAATATATTGATGAGTGAGAATATTTCTGGCAACATAACCTATGGACGGCAAATCTGTAGAGCTGTCGTCGTATTCTTGGAGATCACTAATCAAGATTGGCAGAAGGGGCCAGAGTCTAAATAGTACACTTCCTAAGAGTCCCTCAGTCCCTTCCCCTAAGTCCCCCTCAGCTAGAGTGTAGACACGATTTTTTTGTGCTGTAACCTTCCTCTCATCTCGAGGTGACAGGAGGACAGTTGTTATTAGCTATAGAACACTTTCTGTGAGCTTGGTTTGTTGGTGCTTTCTCTTTTCTGGCATTCTATCAATGACACATAATGTCTCCAGCGGCCCAGGAAACTCCTTTAATCTTTATTATATTCCAGAATATATGCACCATGTGCATAAAATGTCAACAATTATTTAAGCACAATATCCTGCACTGTACAAAGAAAACACTGACTACATGCAGAATATGAGAAAATCGTCACACTCTCTTTGAAATATTGTATTAGATAACCTTACAATGCCTTATTTCTATTCAAAGTCACACTGGTTGCTTCAGGGCATAATTGGTTGGTTCATTCTTCAGTGCTGCCAGTTATTTTTCAAAATCATAAAACTGACTTTATCTCTGTAGTCTCAGTAATGTGCAGGTACTGAGGGGATTATGTTTTGTGAGCATTCTCACATTAATGCTGTAGACAGTGAAATTTTCACTAAATCAGGGGATGTCTTGTTTGTTCTGGGGAGATCATAGTTTGGAGAAAGTTTGTACTATGACAGTTTTCACATCTCTTGGAAAACCAGGGGGTATTTCTGTGAACTCATTAAATACATATTAATGCCTTTGATAACTGCATCTGACTATTTTCATTTGAAGTGGAGCAAATATTTGCTTTCTTGCTGTTAACTGTATGTGGCTGCTTGACACCATTAACTGAACAGAGAAAGGAAATAAAACCATGAAGTTCAAGCTGATGTGATCTTTTTCTTCAAAGAGAAATAGTAACAATTTGCTGTATTTGGATCCACCTACGTACAGAATTTAATGCTATTACCATGGACAACATGCCCTATTAGAAGCTGCTATTAAAAGACACATTTTTTACACTCTTTCATGATACATATACATCTGCTTTAATTCTTTCGTAATTATTATATAATTTTTTAAGCTATTATTGAATTTCACATGCTAAAATAAATACAGCTGTGAGTTAAAGATAGGACAATTTTATCAGACAAAATAAATCTAAAATTTTAAATCCATTTTAAACTGAACAAAAAAAGCAAGCTGCATTATTTTTAAAGTTACTCACTGCTTTGACTGAACAAAAGTTCACGACTTTGTTCTTTCTAAATTATTTCTCCAACATCCTTTAAAGAATGGCAAGTATTGCTTTTAAACAAAGGATCCCTGTAGTGTGAACAGCAGTTATCTCCATGTAATTAGAAACACATGCCTTTATATTTCAGTAAAACAATTAAAGCAGGGTAAATATTGGCGATAAATGCACATTAATGTACTTTCCTATTAAAAAGAAAAATTTAATTTTGACTGCATTGCTGCTTCTCATGCTTCTTGCATAGCTTTATCATGAAATTTAAAATCCTTTATGTTGCAGATAGTTGCAGTAAATGACACTTTCTTCTTCCAAGATACTGTTTGACCTCTCATTTCAGTCATCTCAGAACACTGAGATGAAGCTTATCAAGACAAATTCATGAATGAGCTTTCTGTTGGTTAAAATGCTTTATTAATTATGTCTGTATAATAGCTGAACAGAGGTTTGATGGAGAAATTCTAAAATACAGTTTAGGAACCCTGTAGGAAATGCAGTTTAGGAACCCTGTAGGAAATGCAAACATGGACTTTGGGAGGGAGAGCAGAGGAACTTAGGGAAGAAGGCATATTTTCACCACTGTAATGCAACACAAACCCACACACCTTGATGGCTGGTGCCAGTGGCAGAAGCTACAGCCTTCCCAGCCTGTCTTGGTACCCCTGAGCTGGGAATTGATAGTAGGTAACACCAGAACACTGCTCCAGAGATTCCTAAAAGTATCTGTTTGTTCTTTTGCTATTTACACAAGAATGAAGAAAGTTTCTCCATTTTATGAGAATAAATGATTTCCTGAAAAAAATGTCCTCAGCTTGTCTGTGAACAAAAAGCTAAATCTTTAAATGTTCACAAACAGATAATTAGAAAATGTGTGTGAACACATATATTTTTAATATACACATATATTAGTTTGCACAACTGAATGCTCAGAAGTCAAAATGGGACAATTTTTTATAATATTTTTGAATCAGATATTTCAGAACAGGACTTTTCTCACAACCTGCTTTTACTTTACAAATGTTTACATTATTCTCCAAAGTCTAAATACTTTTTGTTATGGCAGGAGAGCCTGAAAAACGGAGTGTCTTCAACATGGAAATCTATAGACCAGTGTAAATCATAACAAGAATTATGGTGACTCACGTATTTTTTGCTGTTTGTTTCCCCATCTCCATTTCTTTGGCCTATTTCCTCCTTGTCTTCATATCCCTTTCCATCTTCCCCTTTTCTACTGCATGCAGTTGTGTCCATCTTTGAGGTTTTTCACATGTTCTTTCAATTTGGAGTCCTTCCTGTGTGGAGAAGATATTACATAGTGCTTATTAAGTACTCTTTCATCTACCACTTTTGATTTTTTTCCAATAGGTAGTGAAAAAGGAATACACCTTGATAAGGTCTGCCAGAAGTTGGTGGCTAGAGCAGACTGTGTCTCATTAAGTTTAGTGTATGGTTCCTGAAGTAATTATTTAGCAAAGTAAAAATCTGTGGTACCTACAAGCAATGCAAAGGCAACATAATTACAAGAGATTTGACACTACTGTAGTAAATTCATCTTGATGAATATCTTTAACAATGTAGATTTGAAGAGTCATGATACAAGTGATTGAAATAAGATTTTGTGACTTCCCTGCACAGTCTCTGTCTTCCGAGAGTCTCTGCCTCATTCTCTGTATCAAAGTGAGTGCTTTTTTTTTTTTTTTTTCAATCACATATATGCCAATAAATAAATTTCAAGTTAATTGTTTTGGTGCCACCTGCTTTGTCCAACAAAATCCAAAGTACACTCCCAGTTGAACTAGCTGGGCTTTGTGAATCAAATTATCATTAGTGAGTTGTGATGGGTTGTGACTGATGAGATCACAGCATCACAGCTACAAACAGTTGATCGACCACTTAATGCTACTTGATGACATTAACTTTGATTCCTGGCAAAGCAAGTTAATTTCTCTGTAAGGGAAAGCCTCTCATGCAGTTAGCTGGTAATGTATCTATAAGCCATGAAAACAGTGTTTTGAGATTTCAATACCATTGGTAAACATCATGGATGAGGAAATAACTCTTGTAAGACATGTCAGGAAGTGATTTGCTCTCAGTAATGCAGAGAGATTACAGTGTCCAAAGAAATACAAAGAAAAGTGCTTTGAAACTTCAGTGGGAAAGACAATTTTTCTTGAGGGAAATAGTATCCTCGTGAGTTAAACTCAGTTCAGTACCAGGCAGAGAAGCTGGGAGGGAAATTCAGTGCATGCCATACAGAACTGCAGAGTTTATTTTTGCCCTGTAAAAGGATTGTACCTGTTAAGATAAAAAATTTTGGTGTGTGTGACTGGACTGGGTGTAACAAGGGAGTAGAAAAGGGTTACCATTTCTAGCTGTTGTACTCTCTTCTAGCTAGGCTGTGTGTATGGAAGGTAGCGGTGCTACCTGGTGCACCTGAGAGTTGAAGAGACCATCCACATCCTTGAGACAAATGTCACAACATGTCCCAGTAGGAAAACTGGTTCTTGTCTGCCTGTCTGTCCACTCAAGGTCAAACGGGGTGTGTTCATGATGGCGGTCTTGATGTTGCTTGGAAACTGTTTCTTGGTGCACATGTTTAATCCCACTGCAGAAATTTAATACTGGGACATTGAAGATTTACAGCACAGCACAATGTGAAAGTTGCTCTGAGAATGTCACTTGGAAAGGGATGCTTTTGGGTTCTCTTGCTGTATTTCAGATTGGTTGTCAAATAATACTACTAGATCTCTGTGAATTTTCATGTTGTCTCCATTTCTCAGGGAGCCTTAAATCTACTTGCAGCTTTCTCTGTATCAAAATATCTACATGACACAGAACTCTCACAGGTATCCATGAAAGAGCCCAGTCATAAATGAACTTGAACCACTGTAAAGCAAGTTATTACTCAATAGTAGTGAGAGCAGTTTCTTTGGACATGGTAATAATGGAATGCATATGCTAAATCTGACCTGCAGATAAGGTGATTATTATTGGAAAATCATCACTGTTTTTTTTAAGTAGGAAATGAAAAAGAAACAATAATGGGCAGAGTCCAGAAGCAGACTACAAAGGAGATTGCACCTGATGTAGTGCAGATCAGGAGCAGATAAAGATGGATGATTTATTTTAGACAAACATTTTTTTTTTCCTGCCCTAGGAGGTAGATATAGCTTTAATGACCCATTTTGCAAATCTGATTTCTTTCTTTTTAAATTTTTCTGAAATTTCCTTAAAAATTTCCAGCTGGATTCCAAAAGTAGTTCATTATTTATTGGATTATTAATGATGTTTGGATTATTTTTCTTCTCAGACAAACTCAGAAGGATTTGCAAAATATCAAACTTGCTAGTAAATTAAAGGAATCTCCATAAACAGTTTAGCTATTTACCTATCAGACTAGTAGAAAGTTACTACTGTTGTGGTGACAAGTGTCTAGAAGAGAAAACAAGAAGGAAAATATTAGACCAAATAAGTAGGATACTGAACACATCACAGAATCACAGAATCACAGGATCACAGAATGGAAAAGAAAGGAATATCAGGAAAACACTTCAGCTTCTAATGGAAGGCTGCAGGAAATGGGCTGGCTGTAGAAAGGCTGAGATAATAATAAAAGTGGATGTACAACATGGTTTTAAACTGTTAAGGTCTGTTATGTGGTTAATCAGTTCAGTCTAAAAATAAGGCCTTCAATAAGGCCCTTCTAGTCCCCTCTTCCACCTGCAAACAAAACCAAAATAAGGCAGACTTCAAAATACGTACAAAGCCCACTTAGATGTATAAGTGTATATTTTTTACCATTCATCCATGATAATCAGTTTCCTGCTGGAAACTGGATTTTGAAAGACCAAAAAATTTTGACAATTCATTGGGATCAAAAGATTCTTAAAACTTGGCCCATAATCTTCCCCTCTTGGTCAAACTGGGTACAGGAATACTTTCAAACATTATATATGTTCCCAACTGTTGGCTAACAGACATGCCCTAGACTACTAAAAATAGGAGCAGTTTAAAGTTTTGAGTTAAGACTAATAACCTCGTATTGGTTATGAGATAGTCACAAGATTTTATCACTACAGTTAATAAAAATCTACGGAAGAATGTAATTCGCACAATGTAAGCAACCCTCAAAAAAGGTCAGATCTTTAGTTCTTGAAAGAGCTTTTGTTTTTGTCTTTAAATTTAAAAAAAAGTACAGAAAAAAACCCTCTTGGGTGAAATTTAATTAAAGGTGATATGTAGCCAAGTGCAAATATATCTTCTGAGATTAAAATTTCTGCATCTCTGCACAGGACAGGTATCCAGCGCCACGTTTAAAATGCAGATTATTAAGTCTTTCATTAGGCATTCAATTTGGCATCCAATTTGAAGCCAGTGCAACTTCTGCAATTAACTGTAATGAACTGGGTTTGGATCTTAGTTTTGTTGATATAAGCAAAATCAAATATGAATCCTACTCTCTATCTGTGTTAAATGTTCTCCTTGGATAGAGCTGAAGCTGGAAGTGCAATTGTCTGGAAATCCCCTAACATGCAGTTCAATGCACCTGGGATGTCTAAGTTTCTTGTTATTGTGGGTGGCTTTTGGAAAGGGGTATTGTCTTCTGAATGCTCCCTCTGTAGTTTTGCCAGAGGAGAATATTATCATTTCTGATGGGGAAAACGAGGGGAAGGAAGGAAAATGACTCACCCAGCATTTGACTGCAACCTCTGCAGTTTTTAAAACTTTAAGAATGGGATTCCTTAGAGTGGTGCAGGAGGCAGACCAGCGCTTCTCCACAAGCCCTGTGAGCAGGCTGGGCACAAGCCAACTGTGTCACCTGAGGCTCAGGTCCCAAGGGGGCATCCCCAGGAACTAGCTGGCCCAAAACTCAAGTATGCTGCTCTGCAGACATGCTCTGTCCCTGCTGCTGAGGAAAGCTTGCTGCAGCTTGTGGAACTGCCTAGAGAACCCTACTGCAGGGTGCACCGCATGCAACAGCTCTTGCTGAGCTGCTATTACAGCCCGTCTGGCAGCCTGTCAGGCTGTATGACACCATCAGACACCAATGCTCAAAAATGGAGGCAGGATATGATGTCTCCTGTTCAGCTTTTGTGCATTTTCTCAGGTCTGAGTATGGCAGTGCAAGTGTCTCGAGCCACTCTTTCTCCTGAAGAAAACTCAGACAACCAGCTGTGGTGGTCAGGAACCCAAGTTTAGCATGTAACTTCCAGTCATGCTGAGAACCATGATTCCCTTGTTTTGTCTTTTGCATGTTTTCCCCTGATTGGTGAATATTTTGTCTATCTTGTTTTATGTATGAAGTTATATATGTATTCATTTTCCTTCTTTAATATGTATTAGTTCTAGAAAGTTCTTTGTTCCTCGACGCCCCCATTGGCTCCTTCCCTGAGTCCCTCCTATGTTTTGTTCCCATTGGTTCCCTTCCTGTCAATCCCACCTGCTTGTCTCTATCCCATTGGCTGAGATCCCTTTCCCCACCTATTCTGTACCCAGTATAAGATCCCTGGACTCTCCCATCAATTGGCCTTTTTGTCGTTCCAGGGGAGTTGGTCTGTATGGACCACATACAGAGAGTCCCCTCTCTTTACTTCTTTGCCTTCGCCTGCATGCCTGCCTTACAGCGACAGAAGGGTACAGCCCCTTTTGGGTGAGGAGCTCTACCCCGTTTTCATTGTGTGTTGGGCACTGAGTGCCACCTTCCAGAGGGGTTTCAGCGTTGACCTCTGGGCTTGTTTGTGTTGGCACGCGAGGGGTAAAACCCCCTTCTGCCAGCTCCCAGTGGCTGGAAACCCCTCCATCTGAGCAGGTTTAATCTGAACCTGCTGCAGTTAAAGCAATTTCATCTGGGTGCTGGCTTATCCTCACACAGAGGCCTTGAAGGCAAAGGGAAGTACGGTTTACTCAAGTCACTGACATATTTCAGTCTGGGTTGGGGACGAACGGGGGGCAAGAGCAGTGTGACCACTTAGGAATGCTAAAATGGCCCCTCTGTAATGCAGAATCATTTTTGAGGAATTGAGCACACACTGAGGGACAACAATATGCAAAGAAGACCTTCAGCAAATTATTTCCAAATTAAGACTGTAGTTAACAAAATTAGCAATACAAATAAAAAAGATGTTATTCTCCCAAAACTCTCATACTAATTATTCTTTTATAGGGCTTTAATGCTTAGGAATGAAATAAAAGGAAAGATGATTAGTTTACAAAAGTGTTAGGATCAGCAGTGACATTATGACTAGTCATTACAAACTGCCTTTGCTTCGTGGCTGTCCTGACATCATCAGTTGTGTTTAAGTAGATAAGAATTAGCAATCCCACACTAAACAGAACAGTAAATAGCAGGACTGTCTTCTGAGATTTAGCACCAAGCCACAGACTGTTAATGGGAGAACGGAAGCTGTGAGAGGGAGTGAGTCCTGTTCCAACTGCTAATTAATCCGATATATAAATCCTCAGAGATCAACTAAACAAGGCTCTTGTTTTTGTGGAAGGTGCTTTTCTAACAGCAGAAGAGAAAATAATAATAATAATTAGCCAGTTGACTTGGAAAGCTTTATGTGGAAAGTACACAGTGTTATGTGCGAATATGTTGCCAAATGGAGAGCTTTCTTTATTTATTGGAGTATTTGGAGCAACAAACCTAGAGACTTTGCATATTAGACTGCAATTTGCATATTTACTTAATGCTTTGCTTTTTTTTTCTACTGCTTACCCTCCCTTTCCTCAGAAACAAACCTACAGCAGAGCAGCCACATTTCTCAGAGCCAGTTTCATCTGCTGACATCAATGGATTTGCACCACAGATGAATGTGGTTGTTTGTGCCTCATCCTGGTAATCATGGCAGCTGTTAGGCTTGACCGTGAACTCAAGAATCCCATAATCTGTCACTGTGTTTTTCTTCCCAACAGTGTTTTTGTTAAAGTAGTTATGCTGGGAGAGGAACACTGTGGTGTGCACAGCAGGTTTCAGCCTTCTGCCCAAATCCAGCACAAAGGTACAAAACTTTCTCTTGCATTTTCTTGATAGTGGGTACTATTATCTCAGAGAGGAAGGGGAAGAAGCTCAGCAGACAAAACACACTCACCAGAAAGAAGGCAGCTTCAAAACACAATTTTAGATTTGTTTGAGGGAGGACATTTGATGACATCATTATAATAATGAATGAAAGTCTTACGCAGCACACAGGGTGAATTTAATGACCGTGTGTGTGTGTGTGTGTGTCTGTCTGTGCCTGTGTATCACTGTGGACATTGCTGCTTCCATGTATTTAGTTTATTTTCTTTGTGATCTCAGTTTTCCCCCATTCCCTTCCTAGAATTTGTTCTGTACTGCCTCACCTAGGACTGTCAGTTAAGAAGAAATGTCAAGGGACAAGCCTGTTAAAAATGCTGCGTATTTGTGGTGTATGCGCTGCAAACATGCAGAACTGAACAGAACAAGGAGAAAGGCACTAAAGCACCGTCTCTTCCCTAGATTCACACCGCGATCTCGTAGCCCATCCTATGTGCTGTAACAGGATTTTAAAGACATGCAACATATTGCTAAGGATGTCACACTCAAAAATTTTTAATAGCAACAAACACCTCGCTTCTACATGATCATTATTTTTTCCTGACTGCTGTGATGTAATTCAACTAGAAATATAATCTAAAGGGGGATATTTTAACCTAGTATCTGGGGAAATTTGACAGTGTAGTAGAAAAATCTGCTTGTATGGACAATGAGAATGTGCTTGATCAGAAGAATGTCATTTGGAGTCTTTAATACATCTACTCAGTTGAAATAAGTGCATGATGTGCAAGTCAGATGTTTCAAATGCCATTGTTTTCTAACCCTGCTGATAGTCTGCTTCTTAGTGAGTTTTTACTTGGGAGTGATTGAACAGTTTTTTTTCTGAATGCAACTCTTTTAGCTCCCTATTTTACCTTAGCGTTTTTTTGCTACTAACTGCAAAAATACATATTTTTGCTAAAATATACCCGCTCTAGCTGAAGTTACTGAGGAATAAAAATCTTGTATCTCCTGTGGTCTTACTAGAAGCTTTGTCTAGAAATTATTTCCAACTCCTCATTTCTATCAGAAATTATTAAATTGTTGCATTTTTGAGAATGGGACAAATATAAACCTATCCAAGGCAGTACAACAACATGAGCTGGTGCAGGCAGACATCACTCTCTGTCAGAGAGCTGCAAGTATTTGGAACTACCCCACCATTAAGTTTGACCACACAAACTCATGCCTCAAAGAACTCCCAAACAAAATGAGAGAACAGGCTATAAAGAAACAGAATATGGATTTTGCACTCAGTTATAGGCATGAAAAACATATTTTTTCTTCCATTTTGCTTTCTTTCTTTGTATTCTTTGTATTCTGTTCGGGTTTGGTGGTGGTGTCTTACACGCAAAAAACCAGGACAGCACAGATCCTTTGCATATCAAATATATACCACCACATTCCAGACAAGATAATCTTCTGTCGTGAAGCAGTTTTTATGCTATGCTGATTCATGAACAGAGTTAAAGAAAGGGCCGCATCAGTGGACATGCCTGGATTTTCAACACACATTTTACCTCCTTGTGTTTTATAACACCGTCACACATAATTGAGACCTTTATAAATTCTTCTACAAAGAGGCTTCTTGCACTGCTAGAAAAGAAAACACTACAAGATACCCAGAAACATGCATGATAAAAGTCAGATCTAGGGATCTATCTCCCTACATAAATACATTTTGAATGCGCGTGGACCCAACGTTGAAAACTCTTATCACTCAGAAAACCTTCAGCAGCTGTCGCTGCCATTCACTTCACAGAGAGCCGCATCCACCCATAGAAAGTAGATGTCAAACATAATAAAAATTTGCGAAAATCAATAAAACTCTAAAAAATTAAAAAAAGGGAAAATATTGTAATTATCGTGGGTTTTTTTCAAAGAATGTATTACAATTAATTTAGTTTGTTCAAAGAATGTTCAGATCAGTGAATGTGGATTCTGTGGATTCTGCGTATCTGGTTAAATGCTAGTCTTCACTTTATTATTAAAATGCACACTTAAAATTTCAGGGTTTGAGGGTGAACAGGTGGAATAAGACCAGCTAGTATCACAGCAGTTATTCTCACATGAAGTTAGTGAATTGCATCATTTAAAAATGTGAATTAAAAAAAAAATTATAAATGGCAGATTTAAACTGTAGCTCATGGGATGATTATCTCTTTGTAACCTGTAATAGTCATGCTTATGAAAAGGGTTAAGAATGGGGAATGCTGCTGCAGCTTTCCCTTTCCTGCATTAGTTACTGTTTTCCCCCAGTACTCTTACACATTTGTGTCTGAGAGTACACTGGTCAGACTGCCTTCCCACTCAGGATGTGTTCAGAATGTGTGTAGGGAGCTAAGAGGACAGAAATCTATCATCTCTATGTTAGGCTGTGTGGCACTCATTTTCTTGATTCTGCCCATATTAAAAAGACTTTCCACTGGAGGTTAGAGGAAAAACCTCCATCTCTCCCAGTCCTCCAGGTCCTGGCCCAGAAACTTATAAATAAAGCAGTTATAGTGAACTCTTCCCAATCCTTTGCTGTTTCCTGCCTCACTTTTCTTATAAACGTCTTCTGTCAGACACATAAATCTTCTCCCAGGTTATTTGGGCAGCTCCTTGGAGGCTCACTATAGAAAGAGACAACTCAGTCATGCCTTCAGCACCTCTGAGCTTCCCTTTTGTGTTACTTGCAGCCTTGCAGTTTATCCAAAGCAAGGACTGAGCTGCAGCTGAGAAAGGATGTTACTTTTCTGTTAAGCTTTTGGAAGTTGAACAGCATTGTGTATGTGTTCTCCTAATCATTTAACTGGAATACATGGAATGTCTCATGAACTGAGATGGCTTTTAAAGCAGAACTATACACTTGCCCCCCCAATTCCTTTTCCCCTTTTTAAATTTTGTTTACGAAAGTAACAAGGAGCAGTGAAATCCTGTTGGTCAGGTGAAGAAGGATTTCTAGGAATTTCATTTTTTCATGACTTGAGGTTAGAACTGTGGAAGGAAGCTTGCAAGGAACTGTGCAAATTAAACAACCTGAGTTCAGAAACAACTCTCTTTGCTTTTTAGGCAAATATGGCAAAAAACTGGGGAAAAAAAAATCAAGTGTTCAATATATAAATTAATTTTACTGTTATATACTGGCCCTTCTACTGCTTTCTGTTTCTTCTAGAAACAGGTTTCAGAGCCTTTTTGCAATGGAGGAGAAATTTTTTCTTCAGTGAACATCCAAATTCTTAGATACAGCTTAATGCTAATGGCATGGTTTGGTGAGCTTGTATTACAGACAGACCAAAGGAAATATGGATTTTTCAAGCATTTGTGTGAGTGGTACTTAGAAGAGTACCCATAGGTGAAGGATTCTTTGACACTTCTTTTTGATTTTGTCTTACATGAGAAGAAGTAATATGGTAATGGCATAATGACAGTGAAATGCTCTGGGCAGCAGGTTGCAAAAGAGAAAAAAAAAGATGAAATTTCCTTTTCATTCTTTATGTCATTATAGGTGGGCTAGGACAACATATTCTCCATAGAGGCATATTTGAGATGTTGCTTCACAGTGCAACCAACCTACATTCAACCAGGTTGATGCCAAAAGGCACAATTCTCATCTCTTTTTTTTCCCTAAGCATATACAAGTGCGTCCTCCCTTGAGACAGATCTGGAGATCATGTGGTGAGCTCAAAAGCTCATTGATCTCCCAAGTAAATGAGTAATTTCTTATGGCAGGCTCATTCTCTGTTGGATTAATTACTTGACCCCATTTATCCAATGGCATTGTGATTGCCAGAGCCAATGAAAAAAAAGAAAAAGAAAGGAGCTCGAGTGGGACCACACCTCCTGTGATCTTTAATTAGACTAGACTATAAGTAGACATATTACATCTAGTGTGAAATCTTGGAAGAAAGGGAACTGCAGGGAAGGACTGGTGATTTACAGGCTAGCTTCACAGGGCTTTGTCTGGGCTGGTGGAGCTGGTGCTGCTTCTCATGCAGCAGTTCCAGCTACTTGTGATACCTTGGCAGCTGAGGCTGGAAGCAAAGGCAAAGCAACAGCAGGCGAATTTTGGGGACAAGAGGCAAGGAGAGGTGCATGCTGCTGATTTCTGAGGAAGAAAAGAAGGTGTAAATACAAAGGACAGATCGATAGGCTTAAACCCCATTTATTTTCTGTTTGGAAAGCACTTTTGTTAATACCAAACAGTGGAGAAAATTTGTGTTTATATATGGTACAGATGCCTGAGTAGAATAATTATGCTCATTGGTGTTGAGGTAAAAGCTCACCCTAGAGTAAGGCAAAGAAGTGTGTGTGTGTGTGTAGCTATAGGGAAAAAATAAGGAGGACAAAAGACTCTAGTTTTCCTTGAAAAGTAGTGATGCTTTTAAATGTTTCTTGCATTCCAGAGAACTGTAACAGCTGTAATGCTCGGGACCATTGCTAGAATAACTGGTGAAATAGGGGCTGGCTGGAAGGAGTTTACAGCAGCAAAACTGGCTTAGAGCACAAGATCTGAGACAGCTTGCACTGAGTCCTGTGATCTTTGACAGTCACAAAGTGTGAATGCAGAAGGCTAGGCAAAAGCATTACCATAGAAAAGGTTTGTGAAACAGTGTTATTCAATGTTTAAGAGAGTATATATTACTCCATTTTCCTGCCTTTTTTGTGCTTTGCTTCTCCTAAGAAAATATTGCTTGAGTCAGGTCATTCATGTTTGTAAGTGGGGAAAATTATTCTGGGGACTATCACAAAGTTTAGCTAATTTCTCAACTTTTGGGCCGGACAAGAATCAGTGGTTTAGAAGCATCCCCTGTTGCTACCATCTAAGTCCTGGCGAAAACATGTTACAGAAGTAAAACTGAATTGATACATTATGTCTGATTCTAAGTTTCAAATAAATTCTACTGGAACTTAAGAGGTTTAAAAAAAAAAAAGAACTTCTTGACTCTGTTAAGTACAACATGTTCCTGATATCTCTAATCAGCGTGTAACCTAAAGCAACAGTGATATACTTTGGATCAATGCAGCCTGTTGAGTTTTCAAGAAACTTTAATATTTTAGTAGAAATATGAGTTTAATAGAAATGCTTCTATTAAAAGGAGAGTAAGAAAAACCAGAGACTTAATTCCACTGGTATATGTGCCTGCCAGCTTGTTCTATTGAATTTCCTGTGCTTTATAATCATATTTTATACAGTGGTAATTGAGAAGAAAAGAAGTGTAATATTTTTCTTTGACACCTTCTTGTAGCCCTTTTAGTTTACCAAATTAACTCCTTACCACAGTATGGAGACACTAACCAGACAGTTGTTCAAATATTGTTCTCTTTTTTAAAATAATAAATCAGCTTTAGAGTCTACTTTGATTTAAAAAGGAAGCTATCAGGAAAAAAAACCAACCAACCAAAAAAAACCCCCCAAAATAACCATAAAGGCCTCATCTACATCTGTCTATCCCAACCCCCCTCAGGCTGATACTGCTCCCTCTGTGGAATAGGCCTAGGTGGAGAAACATGTCTTTTATCTACAAATATTTTTGCTATGTCATTGTCTAAACCCTGTTAGTGTGGAGCTAAAAAACAGTCCCGAGCACTCTGTTTCCACTAGTACTAGTCTTGATGGAGTTGCAGTAGACTTCACATTGCTAGGGTACTTTTAAGGACAAATAAAGGGCGGTTTAGGCAAGCCCAAGGGTCACATTATGCAAATGCTATGTACTCATCAACCTTTCACATAGCTGAAAACATTTGTTACCGGGTTACCTATTACCGTTTTTCCTTCCTCCCTGTCCCAAAACTTGCAACCACTCTGACACTTCTCATCAAAGATGTAATTTCAGAGAACTGCTGCCATTGGCCCTCTGATCATTAAGTTTTTATTACCTTCAGAATATATAGCATGATATATTTCCTGGTAGACTGCTAAGTAATGCTTTCAATAATTAAAAATCCATAAATAATTAAACCACAACATTATATTTGTCAACATAATGAACAAACTGTGTCCTGTGAGCAGCATTCTGAACAGATACAAGCTTAAAACATGCAGTGATCTTTTCAATAGCTGTATTTAGGAATAAATCTTCCTCTCTTAAAACAGATTTATATTCATTTATCCAAATAATAGGGAATGCAGTGATTCTCAGAAGATATCATTGTCATCAATAAAAATTAATTTGTATTCGTATTACAACTGAAAGCAAAGAAACCCTGCGAGACTAAGGTCCCGTAGGGATTAGTGCTTTGTGAATAATACATCAGAGAATGGACAACTTTTTCTGAAGAGTCTGAATACAGGATAAATAACATCCATGAAGTTTTGCAGCAGATGCAGAGTTGGAGGGCACTGAGCAACTTACGACCTTTAAAAATAAACTCACATGAAATTTGTGATTTTGGGAATTAATGTAATATATTTTTGGCATCTTTTTCTGTGCAGATCAGCCCACTGAGAGAGAGATTAAGTAAGAGCTAATGAAAATAAAATTAAATTATACCAATAATATCTGGTTATAATTGAGACATTTCTCTTTTTTTAAGAGACTTTTTTTCTTCTTGGTCTTCATTTTATGTGCATTCTGACTTTAGGCTTTAATTTCCTATGAAAGCCAAAGTGATTTTTGGATTGTTCAGTAAAAGGCAGTAATATGTCACTGCTCTGAAATTCTGTATTCTCTTTCACATCTCTAATGCCTTTCACTTACCCTACATTAGAAATGTAAACATTTTTTCTGCACTGGCTTTACGAAAGGTGTAACAAAAGACTAAAATCTTGCTGTTGAAAAGATTTTGCTTAGTGGTTGACTCGCATCTCAAAAGTAAATATTATATCTAGAGACTACTATATTATATCATTTCTATATTATAATTTGTCTTGATGAAGAACACTGTGGGCATCCTTGGAAGAAAGTGTGCCCAGTCAAATGATATACTGTGCTAAGCATCACCAGCCACCCACAGGTGGACTAGGAGCTTGCAGGTTTCATGTTCATAATACCCTGAAGGCTTTACTTCAATTATCTCAGCATAATGGTCATGGGTCCCAGAGCATAAGGATTTAAGCAAGTTGTTTGATGCCGCACACCTCAGTCAGCAGTTAGGAGAGGTCATAATGTAGGAATTACTAACTTCTCCACTTTTCAGCGTGAGATAATGCTACTTTGCAATTGAATGCCCCATCTCAGTCCTCTACACAAAAGAATGAATATAAACAAATGCTCAAGCATTTGCTTTTTCTAGTGGTAACAATGAAGTAAGTTACATTTTGGAATTGTCTTTTCTTTATCATCAGCTCTCAGTCAGAGCTTCAATTATGCTCATTTGTCACTAACAAAATGCTACTGGAAGGAATAATTCACAATAGATAACGAATTGGTTGAATTTTTTCCGTTTCCCTACTTCTAGGCTTTAAAAAAAGTAGTTTTAAAAAAAAGTTTCAGAAGAAGCTTCCTGACTTAGAAACACTTGAAGTACACAAGCAATCTCTTTGACTTCAATAGGACTACTCAGGTGTTTATGAAACACATAGATAAATGTTACCAGATTACTGGAGATGTCTTTTGAACTTCAAATATCAAAATAAATGATTTTTCACCAACATTCGAGTTTAAAATCAACTTCTAAAGAATATTGCATCTGGCAAAGGTTTAATGCACAATCATAGAGATCAAATATGCTAAGTCTCATGCATTTTTTTAATGCAAAACTGAGGTTCAGTTGGGATTAATTAATATTTATTGAAATATTCCCCAAGATTTCTGAAACAAATCTCCCCAGACCTAGAACTGTAGAATTGGCAAGAAATATCCCATGTGGATACAGGAAGAAATGATGGTCAAATCCTTTTTTAATATCTAACACAGGGCCACTTTTTAAGGGTTGTGTTGTTTTCTGTTTGGTACCTCCATTAGGTTGATTTTCTTCTCAAGTCCATATGTGGTAGTCAGTAAGAGTCTAATGGAAATCCATGAACAGTGAAATATAATGAAGTAAACAAGGAAAAGAGCCCATTGTTTTCATTATGATTATGAAATAAAACTTCATACTTCTCCTTACAGTGTTTCACCAGATGACCTGGAAGATTATTATCTTTTAATTGCCCAATCTCATTTCCTCCCCACCTCAGTAATGTAAACCAGGTGGCAGTTTGACCTGCAATATCTCTTACTGTATATTCAGTCAAAAATACACTGCTGCAGATGAAGCAGAAATACTCCACATGCCTGCCTGCTTTGTGAAGAGGAGTAGAAATCAGACAAAACATCACTGGTTCCTCTAATTCAGTTTAAGTGACACACTGTGTTTTTATGTCATTAGGGAAAGAGGAAACTTGGTTTCATTTTTTTAAAGCACAGATAGAGGAGGTTGTTATATTTTTTAAAACTGTAGGAAATTTTTATCTGAACATGCTTTGCTTGATCTGAGGTTTTCAGGTTTTTTCTCATTAGGAGATGGAGTTATTCCTCATAAACTTTAAGGAAGCTTCCCTAAGACTGTGAGTTTTTAAAATGTGTTGATATACCTTATGCTCTTCAGAAGCATTAAGTTTGAGGAAGGGGAGAAAAAAATTACATATGTTTTTTGACAACACACTGTCATGAGTGAGTGGTTTATGTCACACAAAGAATCATCATGAAAAGTATTAGTGAAAGAAGATTTAATAAAAATTTGGAAAAGCACAACAACTTTTGACAAAGTTCACTCTACTACTTACTGCATGAATGAAACGCTGTGTTAGGTTTGCATGGACAAATTTTGGTAGTGGGGATGCTACAGGGGTGACCTCTACAACTGATGGTAACCCCCATTCCCCCTCTCCCTATGCCACTGAGGGGGAGGAGGTAGAGCTGGGAAGAAGAGAGGAGTTGGGGTGTCAGGCGCAAAAATCTGGCTCAATGAGCCAGAGTGTTAAAAGGGCTTAAGGCTGTTTTTAGTGTACTCTGAGTTAGATGCACAGGATAAATACCAACAAGATATTTTCAAGAGGTCAAAACTAAAAAAACAAACTTTACTGGCAACTTCAGAAAATTAGAGAATGTTGGCAAAAGCTTGGAACAGCATTTGATCAACATAAGACACTTCACAAAACATTAACTTAGACCATTCAACTTCACAAACTACAAGCCTGTCCAATTTTAGGTTACTCAAAAGTCCAAGAAGAGAGAATTAGAGGAAGAAAGAGAAAGAGAGAAAGACAGAAAAGATATAGAAAAAAACAAGTCTAGCTACCACTCCTGGTTCCAGTGCTGTTCAGCTGATAGAACTTCCAAGAGGAGGTAGGGTCAAGACCTCCTTGCCTTATGTCCTGGGTTAAGTACCCTTTGGCTTTCCTGGGCCATTTCCCCAGGTGGGGCTTCTGCTCATTTGACCACTCTGGGGCTAGACTGGGGCTTCAGGGGTGGGTGTGGAGCACTGCCTGCAGTATACCAGGGGCTGGTGGCCACTGCGGGGCTGGGATATAGGCCAAGAGGGATGAGGGGTGTGGAGCAGGGCACTGCCTCATCAGAGCAAGGTCCAAACTGCCCCCTTTCCCCACACACGTGCCCAAAATGTTTTTAGCCAGCAATCCTTCCAGTCTATCACAGGGGGGAAGGTGTTTTTAAGATTTGTTTTACTTCTCATTATCTTGCTCTGATTTTTTTTATTTATAAATTCGATTAATATCCCCAATATGAGTCTGTTTTGCCTATGATGGTGTTTGGTGACTGGTATCTCCCAGACTTTTATCTTAATCCATCAACCCTTCATTATTCTCTCTCCTGTCCAGTTGCTAACGGGAGTTACAGAGTGACTTTGGTGGGATCCTGGCCTCCAAGCAGGGTCAACCCACTACAAACATACAAAGGAAATCAAAATAGAATAAATTTAGAATGACTTACAGGAGGTCGGAATGAAAACAGTAAGGATGGAAAAGGGTAAGGGTGAAAAGGAATAAGAGAAACCCTTCAGCTGGATCACAAGGTGCAGTGGACCCCTTTGCCAAAGAGGTTTAGACTTGAAAATTTATGTCTAAAGGAAAAGGATGCAGCAACTTTTAATCAATCACATAATTTAACATTTTTAAAGTGATTCAGTAGAATTTACTACAATTAAAATTATGACAATTATAGATCTGTGGGAGAGGGGTCCTGAGGGCACAGACACGGGGTTTCCCTGCCCCTGCTCAGCCTCGTTCCCATTGGTTGGTTTGTGTTCCCTGCGCGGGCAGAAGGACCCTTGGTCCCGTGACTGGAACAGTTCCTGGGCAGAGCCCCGGCCATGCGGCTGGAGAAATAAACATCTCTGAAACATCTAGCAAGAATCCGTCCATATATATTTCCTTTCCACGGGACGCCTGGTTTGGTATATGCATGTTGCAGTATCCCCACTGCAACAGATCTGACATGGCAATATTTATGCTATACTTGCTATAGGGCATTCAAATCAATTCACACACACTGGCACACAAAAAGCAGTATGCACAAAGATAAAGTTGTGAAAAATTCCCAAGTGTCAGTGAAATGCTCATGTGGACTGCCTTGGTATTTGCAAGGGGGAGGGCTGAGCCTCAAGGAGTAGGGGTATCAGCCCACACCTTGTCAGCTTTTGGTGATGGTCCTTTGAGTGTCATAAACTTGAGAGTTTGTGAGTTCTGAGAGGAGTCCTACTAAGAGGGAGGTGCAGGTGCATTGCTCTGTGTTCCAGGAGAACTCAAAGGCCCTCACTTAGACTGTTTGCAGAATCACAAGATGTTTGACTTTAGTCACCTGTAAAATTTCCATCCTCAGGTTGGTTACTGGAGTTGCCAAAACGCATGCACCAGCCCGCTTTATTGTGAGAAGACATAAATATATTCCAGTTAAGGGCTGTTAGGTTCTTGATATTCTGCACATAAGCAAGGAAAGAATGAAGTTTTCTAGCAGATGTTTGACTTCAAAAGACGTGAAAACTTGTATGGTGCAGAGATGCTGAATAACACAGGTTTGTGGGTCACTTGTCTCAACCAGCACTCCTGAGATTTATCCAAGTCTGTCATACCCCAACATGTTACAGTTGTATGCTTGTTCACATGCTATATGCTGTAACCTCTCCAATTTACAGCCTGGACTTGGTCAGTCGAGCAAAATGACTGAAGTGACAGCAGTACAAACTGAGCAGGAACACTCATTCAGGAAGAGTTTTGCTTCTTTCTGTTGTGTCAGCTTATAAAGTGGCTTTAACAGCTGGGGCTACACATGAGGTACATTGGCAGACTGGATCCATTAGTCTAAACCCTCTGGAATATTTTTCTCCAACATCTGGAAAGTAATATGATTGTGCTGCAGGCAGATAATGCTGTCAACGCATGAAGCTGTATTTGAGCTTGCTCGTCATGTTAACTGGTAGAAGTCATTGGGAATCCAGGACAGGGCTTTCCTGTGTTGTTTCAGAAAAGAATTTGAACTGTGAATGGCCACTGTTAAATTTGACAGAGAGTACAAATAGAAAGTCAACCTTTTAAAATGTGACTGTCCCTAAATGCTTGGAAAAAATATAATTTAAACCCCATTTTCTGCAGTTGCAGTTTAAGCTATTGAACACTAACTTCTGTAATAACATGATATATCTGTCTTTGCCTTCCCTCTTCCACACTCCTTGTTACTAGGTCGCAGATACTTCACATTTTGGATGCAGAGATTTGCACATACACTTCCTTTTGTCAAAATTGAAGGTGAATTAGGTGAACTTTTCTTGAGTTACAGATCTTAGAAATAGATTGTGAAAAGCATCTCTCCTTTTGTGTCAGTTCTATGAAATAACATGCCTTAAAAGTTTGCTCCTTTCAGGAGAGTAACTCTGAAAAGCTGTGATTTTTAGGAAAAATCACACTGACAAGCTTTCAGGTCTAGCAATTGAAGACTCTTTTCCCTATGAAGAATGGCAATAAATGCCTTTTAAACTGAAAAAGAGATGAGCCTTGATTCTGGATGCACCAAAAGCATCAAGGAAACCTTAATCGTTTGCTTTTTAGACACAAAAAAGAAACTTGCCAGGTCCTTTATAATGTCCTCCTAAATACATATTTTGGACATTATGGTCATCTAGACATACCAGTTTTCCTCATGCTTCAAAGTTGAGCAAGAAAAGCTTTAGTAAAACAAACCAACCCTGAATATTTCATGAAACTCTCAAGTTTATTTTTTATTATACATAATTTTGTGCTTGGGCCCTTTGCTAAACTAAACTGGCATAATTCTGCTAAACTGTGGATAGTGATAGATTTGCATGATTTTTTTATGTCTGAGGACTAAGCTCCCGCAGTCAGTTACCATATATTTTGGGGTAGAGTAGCTGCAGGCCCACAAAAATTCCTATTCCTTCCTGTCCTGTACATTGTCCAGAGGAGGACTGTATTAGCCCTGAAGCTCCTTATTTTGAAAAGACATTAAAGGCTGGCATAGCAGTAGAACTTCAAATAGCTATTGACATTTTGCCTTTATTTATGATGGTAGTAACTTCAAGTTTTGAGGCAAGCTGCCGTGTAAGCGATAATTCAGACCTATTCCCTCTGAGGAGCTCTAGGTGTGATTTAACTGGATTTCTCCTTTTTTTTTTTTTTTTATTTCAAAACAATAACTGAAGTGGCCAAACAAGAAGACATTTGTGAAATAATTCATTGCAAAATGTCAGATCTATTCCCTTGCTGAACTTTCACAGCCTTGTAAGAACAAATCTTTGCTAAAAATTTTTAACATGATAGGTGAGTGGATTATGCAACAGAGACAGTGTACATTCTTATATCTGCATCAAAATGGGTGTTGAATCTCATTTCCAGGTTTCAGTACTTGCACCTGAATGAGGATCTGACTGTGGTGGAAATCACTATTTTGTTAGATTTTGGAGGAAATAGAATGTAAAACAACCTCTTGTGTAAACTTTCTACAGAAAATACAGTTACTGACTTCAGAAAGTCCAAATAACAGGTATAGCACTAGATGTCAAATTTTGCTAAGTCTCTGTTGTAGTCTTTGTAGCAGTCACTCTGATTTAGATTAGCAGAGCCTTTGTCTCATGGCTTTGTTACCATGTAATAATCAATATTTGTCATTTTCTTACAAGGTACTTTTTCCTTTGAGATCCTTCACAACCTTATAGATATATTTGGCCATTATTTTAAATAACAAAAACCTGGGGATCTCACTATTGCTGCCTCTTTCTTTCTTTACCAGACAAGATAATTTTGAATTATACACAAGGGCCAGATTCTGATCTCATCTCTGCCAGGGGAGTTACCTGGTATATTTAGGTATCAATAGCATTATAGTAGTTTAGATCTTCCTTAGCTTTCAGAGCCCTCTAGAGTCCAGCTGGCATGGAAACCCCATTCTAAATTCCTTCAAAGGTACCAGGTTAAAGGTTTATCCATGCTATGGCTCATTTATATTTTTTAGATTTAAAATCCCAGTGTCTTTTCATAGGATGACACTGAGAGGTTCTACAATGGAGCCTGAAGAAAATTTCTAGGTTTTTTGATTTCAGTGTAAATCATGGCATAAATATGTCTACACTTCCTTTGTAGTAAATAAGTCAGATGAGCTAGATGACTTTAAAGTAAATACACAGGAAGCGTCAGACCAAGTAGAGAAGCTGTGTTCATAAGTCACTCAGACTGATGGTGTTTGCCTGGGAGCTCTTAGGGAACTCATATGTGAAATTGCAGAACTGCTGACCAAAGCATGCAAACTGCTTCAAGCACCCTCTGTGATGGAGGCCTGGCTGACTGCCAGCATCACTCCTGTAGCCACAAAGTTTCTAGAAGGTACCCTGGAAACTGCAGGCAGGCTAGGCTGATCACTCCTGGTGAGGTGGGAGAGTCTGTAACAAGGAGTGAATTCTCTTATTCCAGAAGTGAATAAAGTCTTTTGGGCAAAAGAGGCATCAGGGCTTATGAAAAGGGGAGTCTGGGCTCACTGATATGATAGAGTTTTGTGGAAGTGTCAACAGCACGTAGATAGAAGTGATCCACTGTATTGTGCATTGGAGTTTTCAAAAAGCTTCTGGCAAGTTTCCACGCTAAAGGTTCCGGAGGAGCTATTAGAGGGATTTTGATGTGAAGCATTAGATGTACATGTGTATATGGAGAACGTACCCCAGTCAAGGGACTCTTCCAACATGCAGATTGTGTACAGCTTCATACAGCATTTTCCAGCTTATGTCTGCATAACCATGAAATTAGCTTTCATGGTTATGTGGATATATTTCATCTCTCATTAGTCAGACTGCCTAAAAATCACCTGCTAAAAATAAACTGGACATGTTATGAACACCATTACAGGGTCCTGACTGCATCATCCATCTTTTATGAGCCTCTACCATCTTTCTCTGTACCTCTTCTTTTCCCTTCGTGGGTATGACGCGGCTATATGACCTTAGACCAGTCTGACATGAAAACAGCAAAGCTGTGAAAAAGAGCTGTGAGAAGCCCTCACTCACACTGTCCACTCCTGCATCCTCTATGCTGTAATCTGAGAGCTTCACTGAAGCTGCAACCTTTGCTCAAGCTATTTTGTAGATATGCTGTGCCTGGCCTTGTACCTTGCCTATGGCAGCCTTGTCTTACTCTTTCACTTCTGGCTTGATCTCAGACCTCCCTCACCACTACAGACTTATGGCAATCTGTGGTCTGCTGGCTGCATGCGTGCATTGTCCTGCTCTTCCTGCAGGAATACTGTGGGCCTGTGACCCTTGCTAGTGAGCAGCTGCATCTGCCTCCCTTGGTGTGACCCTCAGCTACCCACTTGCCTGGCAGAGCAGGCTGCCCGTGCTGCTCCCTGGCAAGCCCCCCTTGCCTGCACCAGTCACTGCATTAGTGAGGCTAATGTGAGGCTTTTCATCCGACTCCTAATGACCAGCCACCGTCAATTTCCTTGTCAGCTTCTCTGTAGAGCTCAGGTGTAATTTCTCAGAGATGCAAAACTGAAGTGGTGTGATGCAATGGAAGTACCACAAGTCATTCAAAGCTGTATCCAGTCATCCCAGGATGCAGGATAATCACAATATTTCACCTCTTACTCCTTTTCAATTTCTGTTTCATAGGCAATATCATGCCTTTTCTCTGGAGCGCTTCTGGTGGCAGGCCTCTTTTAACATATAGTTTTGTTGAAGCAGCTCTCTGCTTCTTCTCTTTGCTGTTGTACCTTCATTTCTGCCCACTCTTCCTCCAGGACAGAATGATGGTTTTCCACCTTTGGACGTCATGTCCTACAAGTGTATGCTTTACAGATCCATTGGTGATCTACAATTCGGGCCCTTCAGATCAGCAAATTTCCGTACTTCTTGAACTGTTCACATCTCCCCTCCTGTATTTTGTCTTTAAGTCACATATTTCACCCTCGCCTCCAGCTGTAGCCCTAAACCATAATTTCTTTCAATACTTCTGCAGGATGCCACGCATAAGAGTAGCTTCAACCATATGATCAGTGAAGAAGAACACCTCCTTTGGGATGCCTGTACTCAATTACTGTATCTTTATTCCATTATTTCAGTCACAACAGCTGCTGTTTTGTTCGGGTTTTTTAATTTTTTACTTTTAAGAAACGGATAAATGCTCCCCAATCTCCAACTCTTATTCTTTGGTCATCGGTTGGTTGGCTTGTGAGCTTTAGCCTTGGTTAGACTTATTTTCCTAATTAGTCTCATCACTGAAAACTGTGATCAAAGATCTTCATCACCTATTCAGCTGGCAGACTTCTGTACAATTTATAACACACAATACCTGACAGAGCAGCAAAAAACCTACTCTAGCAAAATCACTGGCACTCAGGGAGAGAAACAAACTTGGCAATCACAGAAAAAGGTTTAATTCTTTTCTATAAAACATAAGCAAATTCTAACTCCACCTTTTCTATCATATTTGCTGACCCTCCTATACATCAGTTGTCTGCCCATTGGTTTCATTGTGTTGCAGTGCCCTGAACTACCCTTACAAATAATCACAAGTCACTTCTGCTTAATGATGACAAGATTGTTTCTGCTTCATCTGTGCAACAGAACTCATCCTCACCCTGCTTCCGTGGATACTGATGCTCAACCCATTTCTGGATTTGAAGAATGCTACTATGTGAATCAAAATGATTTGCAAGAGCAGCCTGTTTTAGTGCCTACAGAAATAAATGAGATTATTTCTTTGGTATTCAATGGGCATTAAATTAGACCTTTACTGAATGGTAGAACATTTCTTACGATTCAGAACAACTTAACTTAATGAGTAATGCTGTTTTTCAAGTGTAAACTCTCAACAGTTTTCCCTAGAGGAGAATCTAGGATATATAAGGGCATTTGTTTGTTGTTTCTTTTTTTCTTAGTCAACACTGATAAATTCATAAAGAATTCTAGACTCCTCTAGGGAGAATAGATTCAAATTAAAAACGAAAAGTTACATGGACTTGTGTGCATTCAAAGCTTGTGTTAATTATAAATAGGTAATAGGTATTTTTAAAGTTCAGAATATTTGGGGAAAAAATGACAACTAGTATGTATTTGAGAGAAATTGATTAAAACTAGCTGCAGTTACAGGGACCCATCCACCCATGTAAAGGATGGAGGATACAGCAAGAAGCAGCCTTATATCATTGTCATTGCTTCAACTACTTACAGCTTAATAGTATGGAAAAAAATAAATGAGACTGAAGAAAAAATGGAGATGAGAGGAGCAGAAGTGTGGGAGGAGAATGAAAGAGAACAGAGTGTGTTTTCTACCTATTCTGTGTGCTAGAGGGGTCATTTTTGGCTTTAAAGTAAAGGTTCAAAACATTTAGGGATAAATTCATCTCTGTTTTTAGCCATCCAGAGAAAAATGTTGAAGCAGGGATACAATTTTCCTCCAGATTCCTGGGAATTAAAATCCAGATCCCAGCAGGAGCGGCTAAGCCTTCCGTAAATTTGGAGAAGATTTTCCAGCTTACTGCTCTTGAATCTTTCCGTTCCTGGCCTGAATTCTCTGCTGGGCACTACTAGTATTCAGAACCCAGCAGAGGAACCACCTGATAGGAGGTTTGGAGAGGGGATGACATCCGCTGAAGGCAATAACCCCGGTGACTTCACTTCATCCCCAGGCAAACTCAAGTGGCACCGTTGAGAGACGGGGGCTTGGTTAGGGCAGCAGGTAAGGCAGGATTGCACTGGTTTGGGGTGTTTTCTCCTGTGGGATCCTTGCCAAAGCCTAAAGCCCAACCTTAATCAGGTGTTGTAGAAAAATGTATATCCTTGCTGCTCGTGGGCATGTTACCCCTGCCCACAGTAAGGACATAAATCTTACTGGCAGTTTTAGAAAGGGAGTCCTGCAAGCTCTGACTGAGTAACAACATTCCTTTGCCATCTTTAGCAGAAGTTCCTGTCACCATCCACTGTTACCAATCCCTCTTTCTTCACTGCTACTGCAGCATTGCAGGCATGTCTTGGAGATTATTTTCCTTTGGTTTGGTCTGGCAGTTACCTCAGCCAGCTGAACTCAATCTAACAACATGTAGTATATAATCACATCTAAATTTGGACGCAGATTCACGAGTTTCAGGCATATCACTATTTAGGATGCATTTAGAATGACATTTAATATGAAATAACCTAGAAACTGAAGAAGCTGAATATAAGCGTTGGGTCCTATCTGTGGTTCCAACAGAGCTGTGCCCTAAGATAGCTAGAAATTATATGGGCAAAAAATAGAAAGCTTCAGTAGACTGTAGCCAATTCACCACTGCTGCCAATATTGAATTACAGCTCATTCTGAATTTAGCTGTCAGTGATATATGGCATAGTAAATACGCCTGTTATGACTCTAGGACTAAGACAGTTTGGGGAAAGTTGCCTAAAGAAAAGTCTCACTTGTATTTTAATTATTTTTTAAAGATATATGTTTGCTTGATAAAGGATTTTGTATACTAGGAAGTCTACTTCCTCAACCAAGCAACTTCCAGTGCAAAATCTTCTTCTGGGTGAATGGAACACACTGCATCAGTACACAGCAGGCATTTGCAGAGTACACTTAGATATATGAATTATGAATAAAGTAGGATTTTAGCTCTTACAGAATTTTAGAGCAATTTAGATTTCCTTTCTCCATGTTAGATTAGCAAGCAATGTTGATTCAAATCACTCATTTTTTTAAATTGAAATATGTTTGCGTTTCTTCAGAACCATCACTCCAATATCCTTTTTCCTTCTCTGCTGAAATATAAACTATACCTAATCTTCCAACATGTCTTTTCTTAAATTACACCTCCTGTTTCCTTCCTCTATAATTTCTCCCTGCTTCTTTTTCTTTTTTTTTTTTTGTGGGGGGTTGGGGGTGGTAGGGGCTAGATGGGAAGAAATTAAGATAAATTCACATCCCTTGCCTTCTGGGATTAGATTTCATTTTCCCTTCCAAGATACTTGTGAGCTTCCTTAAATGAACATTTGCATTTTCTTTCTTGAGTAGCGCATTCTTGCTCGCCTCTGGCTCTTTGGCAAGTCACTACAATTCCAAGAGTTTCGCAAAGTGTTTGTAGGCTTGATCAGAATTTTTTTAAAAAGAACTGATAAAACCCCTGCTTTTTTTATCCTACACTTTTCTTCATGCTAATCTGGTTGCAATTCCACTGTACAAATACGTGAAATGGCAACAGTGGAAGGCATAATATATTCTGGCAGGCAATGTCATGGGAATGAGTGCTGAAGGCAAGAGAAGGTACAACTGATTTTGCTACCACGGAAACCCTGGCATGGAAGAGGATGTCTACTATCCAAAAGAGTTATTCAGTAATTTGCAAGCATCAAAAGTGATACTAGAGTGTCCTGACCATCTTCTGGGGCATGGTGTCCTGAAATATGATGAGAATTAACAGATAACCACAGCCAAAAGGGGATGTCCTTTACCCCTTTCCCACTCCCACATGTTCTCCGTGCTAGTGCTCACTTTATCCTCTTTGACAGCCTGTTTAATTCACTAACTTCAGGGGAAAAAAAGAGAATTGAACATTTTCTGTTACAACAGTGAGTCAAAGTGGCTCAAGAAGGTCTAATGAGCTCTAGAGGTGGAAAGGGGAGGGCACAGAGTTAGGAAAACAGGGAAGGAGAATGATAGCAGCATTGGTAAGGGAAGGAAAGGGTGAGGACAGAATCAACCATGGTTTGGTGTCAGCAAATTTAAGATTAGTGCTGCTGCCTATGGCAGCAGAATTGTCTTATGAGGTGACTAAATAAATGGTCTCTATTTTTCTCTGTGAAGTTTGGAGCTCTACAGTATGATATATGATGGCAGAAACCCAGCAATGGCAAACTGCTATAATTCTATCAAGTACCTTGTGGAAAATTTTTCTTTAATAAGCTTAACCATAAAAACAAACAGCAGAATTCATCCCCAAAATCTAAACAAAAAAATATAGTCACACAGATCTAGGACCTACTCATGTTTATACTGAAAACACAGCCAAGGCCTCTGGGGATAGTGCAATTCAAATATTAAGTAAAAAGATCAGAAGACATCAGAATAAGGGAGGTAACAGAATTCAGAGTGCTGGACCTCCTCTCAGGCCCAGGGATTGTGATGCCCTGCTAGGAAGCTGATTGCTCTTCCTTTCCTTCCATCTCTATGACCTTCGTCCTGAAGAAATTTCAAGCGGATTCATGGCTTGTAAATGTAATTATGACTGAATCAGCATACTAGAGGAGAGATGAATTCATCTGAGCTCTCAACCTTTTAGTGCCTCATTCCCTTGTACCCATGCTCCTGGGCAAAATTGTTGGGCAAGTTTTGATGTAGGTCTTTTGTCAGGAGGTTGTTGGTTTTTTTTTCTAATTTGGTTGTTTTTTGTTTGTTTGTTTGGGGTTTTTTTTATATAAGAAATACAAATACAAAGGCAGTCTATGTTTTTTTATTAAAAAAGATTGATCAAAACTTTCTGTTAGATCCAAAAGGGAATTTGAGTATGTATTAGATTTTTGGATTAAAAGGTAAGTGACACTTTACATACTTGCAAAGGAAGAAAACTCAGGGAAATATCAAATGCAATTGCTTAATATATTAGTTTCTTGATTATTTTAGAAGAAAATTGTTACAAACTCCAAAAGCTATTGTTTAACACATAGGATACACTTTCTAATTGGAGATTATTTTCTAGAAACCATTCAAATTCTAAAAAAGATATTAATGATTTTTAAATTATTTAATTTAGTCAAGGTGCCCAGTTTGAAACCACAACATTCAGATCAGGTTATTTCATAACTGACCAAGTTTTTGCAGTTCTGGAGAGTGACATAAACTATAGGGTAAGTGATTATTCCTTAAGTAATTGAATCCCTGCATTACTGATTATTTTCTGTTTGTATATGTTGTAATATAAAAGAATCACAATCATTCTATCATAGCTGTGGTTTTGTGATAATCATAGTGGAATGACTAAACTGGTTTCTCACTGGACATTTTGACACCTCCTCTCACCAAGCCACTTTCAAAACTGTGATCATCTTCTGGGTGGAGAGAAAAGTTAAATGGCCTCCCTCTCTCCTTGGCTTCAGAACAAAAAAGGACTTGAACCAGTAGTAGGTTTGTCTGTATTCTGTATTACTGTTGCACTGAAATATGACACTTGCGTGTCAGAAGTTTTCTGAGGGGGATGACCTTTAAAAACCTCAGAAGAAGAAGAGCTGTGAAGACCATGGAATCATAGAATGGTGTGGGTAGGAGAGACTTTCGAGATCATCTAGCTCTAACTCCCTGCCGTGTGCAAAGATGCCATCCACTAGACCAGGATGCTCAAAGTCCCACCCAGCCTGGCCTTGGAACACTTCCAGGGATGGGGCATCCACAACTTCCCGGTGCAACCTGTTCCAGGGCCTCACTACCCTCACAGTAAAATATTTCTTCCTGATATCTAATCTAAACCTAACCTCTGTCAGTTTAAAGCCATTTTGCCTTGTCCTATCACTACATACCCTAGTGAAAAGAAGCTCTTCGGCTTTCCAGGAGGCCCTCTTTAGGTACTAAAAGGCTGTATAAAGGCTCCCCAGAGCCTTCTCTTTTCCAGACCAAACAACACCAACTCAGCCTGTCTTCACAGGAGAGTTGTTCCATCCTTCTGATCATTTTTGTGTCCTCTTCTGGACTCACACCAACAGCCTCAGTGTCCTTCTCATGCCTGGGGTGCCCAGAGCAGGAGGCAGCGCTCCAGGTGGGGTCTCATAAAAGCAGAGTAGAGGGGGAGAATCACCTCCCTTGACCTGCTGGCCATGCTGCTTTTGATCTAGAAGATTTTTACAATAAAATTTTTCCTTCAACATAAAATACGAATCGAGCTTCAAACTAGAGAAAAGCTCTCAGAGCTGTTCAGCCTCACTTGATGTTTAACACGTACACTTAATGAATGTCCCTGGCAATGTGGACTACAAGTCAGGAAATTTATAACCATATTGGAAGCAAGAGATTGGAGATTATTATGTTCCTCAGATGAGAAGGAAAAGATCATAATAAAACATTAAGGTTTTTGTCATGAGATGAGGGAGCAGGTGTAACTAGGAATAGATGAATCCTTAGTTCATAAGCATTAACTCCCAATCAGAACAAGATTTAAAAGTCTAATTGTGAAACAGAGAAACAATACATCCTGCACATGCTAGTTATCCTGCTGCATTAAAAACAAGTAAGATATTTGCATTTTCAGAGCCCAGAACAGGGAGATGCTGAAAATTTGTAACTAGACTAAAATATTTGGAGTAACCCCTGGAGTTGGGAATCTGAAGGATGCCCCTTAGACTAAACCCACAAGTGTTATGAGATTCTAAGGACCAAATCTAAACCAGATATTGTATTTTAGCAATATATTTGGGGGTGCCAGATTTTCCCATAAGGACCTCTTGACAGTTCAGGTCGTTCACAAAGATATTTGTGAAACTTCAAATCAGAATGCAAAACCTGTGTGAAAATTCAAATAAGAAAACCACTTCTTTTGACGTTCCTCCTTCAGGGAAGGCAGACACTCTTTCTAGGTCTGACTACTGAAGACTAAATTGTACAATTAAATTGAAGCGTTTTCACTTTTACTTTAGTGAGGTGTCCTGCTTTCCTACCAGACTACCCTCGTATCCATGAAAGACTGGAAGGGAATAGAGATTTATCTTACGTTTATTAGGCTTGGCTGTAGGATGAGAATTCAAAACCAACACTAATTTAGGAAAACACTTCACCATTTTATATGCTGAAGAGGGAAAACTAACATTTTCACCCTAGCTACTCTCCTAGGTTGTATTCTTCTAAAGCTTTCCATGTTCAATTTGGCCAGCTTGCCTTGGGATTCCTGATTGCATTTTAAACATTGCAGGCATCATTACATTTCCCCCACTCCATGATGGTAAAATTTACCTCCCTGAAGTGTAAGAATAGATAGGGAGATGGGTTTTGCTGTGCTCTTAAGCAGATATCAGATACCTTTCAAGGAGACCAGCTGTCCAATCAAATCAGAATACTGTAAACTAAGTTTAATATAAGGCAAGTATGCCACCACTTACCTATCAATGAATTCCTTATGAAGAGTTCAAGATGTTCAGGGACCCTTAGTGTAAGTTATCTGGAGTTTTGCTTAACCCTGAGAAGGGTTGCACTGACCCTAAAAAATCATAAGACCTTATCAAATATTTTTCTAGTGACCTGTTCTGAGAAACATATCTGACACAGGATTTGTGAAAATAACATTTAAACTAATATTAGTAAAAGAACTCATCAAGTAGAAAAGAACCTTTTGAAAAGGGAAGGTATGGGGCTTTAATTATCATCCTGAAGCAACCAAGGAAGCATCATTTGCTTATGCAACATTCATTACTGTGATGCAGGTAAACCAGAATGAATCAAGAATGGGGTGATTAAATCTTGAGCCCTATATTTCAGAGTATTATTGACTCAGGGGTGGATTTCTTGGCTCCATTTTGGCAGTTTATATAGGCTGACACATCACATCCATTATTTTAACACAGTTTTTGTGTGTGTGAATTATAACTACTCTGACTGACTGCTTGTTCTGTAATGTAATGGATGTAGACAAAGGCTGCCTAAGGTAGAATACTTTATTAGGTCAATTAATATACCAGCAGCATCTTGTTCCTGGGTTAATCATTGGGCTGAACCTTTGCATTTAAATGTGGCCCTTGCCATAAAAATTACTCAGGAAAATGACATTTCAGTCATCTATGTTTATTCCCTTCCCATGACTTACACATGACATTTGCTCAGTTTGTAAGTCATAACTTGATTTTCCAGGTGTCAAAACATCATGCTCATCTTGACATAAAAAAATATCTATCTGTGATGTCTTACCATCTAGATGTCACTTAACTGCAGTCATAATTCTGAAACTGCAATTAAACTGTAAGGTGGCTTTGGGGTTTTTGGGGAGGAGGGTGTTTGTCTTTTTCTGGATGATGCACAAGGCAGAACATCTATCTTGTCTTCCCACAGGACTTACTAATTGTATTAGTTTGTATTGTCTGTAACTATCCCATAATTCATATGAGAAAGGGTTCTTTCTGGTTTTTGGAACCGTCAATTCGCAGCTTTCCTTTCTGAAAGGGTATAGAAGAAAAGTCAGACAGACCTTTCTGTCTGAAGGGAAGGGGAAGGAGCCATTGAAGCTGAATGATTATGTTAGTGAAAGAGCAAATGCCAACGACCTGGACATAGATAAATTTAGACAAGGAATTTCACCCCAGGATCACCTGGCACTGGGAGATGTAGCAGGAGGGGAAGCCTTCTAAAATGTGCTCCCAACAGCTATCCAAGTAATTTTCGGATGTTGTACCTTTAGGCGAAACTTAACACAGAAGGGTTAAATTTGTCAAAAGGTGCCGTAAGAAGTGTGTTCCTACAGGCAGGTTCTCAGCAAAATTATTGTCTTTCTCTGGAATTATTTTTAATTCTGCTGAAATAGTGTATGTTGTTAGATTATATACATTCCCAAGCAGTGGAATATGCCTCAGTAAATATCAAATAGAAATTAATAGCCTTAGAAATTGCACTTTTAGCTAGGTTTTCTTTTGGTTGTGTGATATTTTTGTTTTTGGTTTTTTTTTTCAGTGAACTTGTGGAAAGAACAGAGGACATTTAAGACTTGCAGCGAGTCTCATTAAAAAAAGTCAAAATTCACCAGTAGCTGCTGTCTCTCAGCATCTGAGTTAATGCAGTTTGTATTCTCAAAGTGTTAAGGAAAGCATTGTAGATATCTCTGCATTTTATACCTATTGGTAAATTATGACTTTTTAATGGCAATGACTTATACCAAAACTACAGATACCAGCCCAAAGAGCTGCTTACTGAAAGAAATGAATAGATTTTCACTTAATACCTGAGACTGATAAATTAATTTTCACAATTTTATTCCAGATATCAAAATGAAACACCATATATTTAAGTATGCGACAAATGTTTTGGAAATGTGCTCTAAAGTGTGTAAAGCTTACTCTACCACAGCAGCATTTCTTTCAGAAAGGCAAGTATTGTTATCTGGAAGCTTCAGTGTTTATCTCCCTGTTCAAATATTACACAAGATTTATAATCCCTCTGTTTTGTATCAGACTGCTAATCAGGAAGCTTAAATCAATACTTCAGACTATTAAGTACCTTTAGAGAACAGCTTTACAGTGATAAAGGTAGCACAGCAGAACAGCCTGATTCTGCAGTTTCACCTCATCACCAAAATACCTCGGAAACTGTTACCTAGGAAGAGCAAACTAAATATTGTGGCCTTCAAGAATGGCTTCATTGCAAAGCCCTTTAGAGCAGAATGAAGAAACTACAGCTTGTGGGCTGTGCATAGAGGCAACATTACCTCATATAAAATATAAACTTGTTATTTTTTCCCTCTCCTTTATTATTGGGTTATGCAAAGTTACGGACTGATGCAAGACTGACCAGAGAGTTTTGAAAAATCCATTTCTAGGACAAGAAAAAGTTTCCAGCTCTCTGTTACAGGGAGGTCTAAGGAATTTTAACGATGCCAGAAATATCAGACAAGGCTTTTGCTGGTCTGCAGCAGAAAAGGAGATGTAAAAGAAATCATCAGACTAAACTATTTTTTGCATAGCTTCACTATATTCCCCTGAAAACAGTCATATCCATTTTGAGATTTTCCCACCTCACTTCCATGGAAATTACCCAGTTTAATCAAATTATTGCCCTACCTTGTCTAAAATCCTGTACTGGATAATGATTTCTTTTGGGAAGGGAAAGATGTCATCAAGCACTTGCCAGTTATGACATTTCAGGTCCAGCAGAGAAAAGTAATTTCCTGACCCAGTTGGTCCACCAACTCCTTACCTACTCACACTGAAGTAACTTATCTCGCTGTTTATTTCACCATGATCAAATCTGGGTAACCACAAGGTGAGGGCATCTAAGCAAGTCTCTATTGTAAATTCATGCATCCCAATTTTCCTCGGGTTTTCCATGGAACAAAATGGGTGGTCAGAACAGAACTATACCTGTAGCCTATTAATGATTCCTAACATATCTTCCTTGAAAAATTGTTTTGCAAAAGCTATATGCTCAATTCAGACCTGCTTCAAAGAGGACAAGAAGATTCAAAAAACACCCCAGACCAACATGGACTTTCTGCATTAAGAAGAATTCACTGCTGTATGAGGAAAGGAGGTTTATGTTTTCATTCATTCATTCTGGCATTTCCAAAAGAAAGAAAAAAAAAAAAACAAACATTCTTAAAACTACAATCTCCACAGAAGTCTTCATTATCCCTTTGGCAGAATCTGTCCAAAGTGCTTAATCTTTACTTTTGTAACCAAGAAGAAACTAGGGCAAATACTGAAGCTGGGGTTGAATTCAACTCTGCCAGCTAGAACATATAGCCCAGGTTTTCCAGAAGGAAAAGCAACAATGCTCTCAATTTTATTTGCAGGCAGAGAAACTGTAGAGGAACTAATAGGGCAATGAGGGTAAAAATTTCAAGGAAATTACTTAAAATTAAACATGACTTCTAAGTTATCACAAAAAAATTTCCATTTAAAGAATTCTAAATTTTTGACAATATGTACTATGGTAGCAGTGTCCTGATGTGTCAGGTAGCAGTGTCCTGATGTGATGTGCATAAATATTTCTTTAAGCATATTTTAATTTATCAAATTTGAACTTGTTAAAACATTCTGAATTTCTTGAAACAACCCCCTTAGAAATAATTCTTTTCTAAAATGAATAGATTTACAATGCCAAGAAAAATTCTTTAACACAGAAATCCTAGGAAAAAAAATGGCAACTTAATCACATATCAATTAATCTAAGAACTATTTTTTTAAAACCAGAATTTGCTGTAGAATTGATGTTAAGTATGCTACAAAGCAAAGCCTCTCTGTAATTAGTGACTAAAAGCTTTCACAAGTGACATCTACCTCCAAGTAAAACATTTTTCACCTGTCTCATTATGTGTGGAAGAATTTAAGATGGATGAAAAAGTAGCTTTTCACTTTTGTCTTATTTTTCAAGCTGTAATTGTTGCCATGTGTTAAGTAGACAGTTATTGGACAGTGATCCTCAACTCCCCTTCTAGGTAGGGCTATTAAGAAAGAATATTTCTCTGCTGATGTAGCAAGTTTCTAATTTTTTTCCAGATTATTACTGGTAGTACTTTAGTACACAGGTAAGGACCCCGCGTCAGAGCAGTTTTCTGCTACCATAGGGCTTAAAGAAGTAGGCAAGACACGATGGAGAGATCTGAATGACCGACTTCTTGGGTCTTAACAAGGCACCACTTTGCTGCAGAAAGAGGAAAATCCTGTCTGGACCACGGCTGTGGCTCAGCTCACTGAGCCACTACTGGGAGGTTTATTTCAATATGAAATTATGTTTGAAAGACAGAGCATTGGGATCCAGCCTGAGTACTCTTTACAAATGAGGAGATGCAGTGAATGCTTTTCACAGCAGAGGATTGGGAGCCAAGCGTCTGTCACAGCAGTGAAGACAGACAGTGTCACAGCATAAGAAATACTGTCTGCAGCTGCATTCTGCATGCACATCCTCAGGGCAAGCGCACATTTTTCAAAGCCAGAGAAAAGTAACCTGCAGTAGTTGAGGGCCCAAACAAAGGATGCCAGAATGACAAATTTTAGTTGTTTACATGGACAAGAAAGGCATTATCTTAATAATGACAACTTATCAGACATTGCTGTTCCCTAAATGTGTGACTCCAAGGAATAAAGATGATGTCTAATGCTAGTCTGAACAGTGGGAACAATAATGGTGGTGGTGTTGATGAGGGCTTGGTGGAAAAAATAGGAATTTTATGTTTACCATTGAGATTGCTAGTGAACAGCTACAGAGACAAGCTGGAATTTTGCCCTGGATCAAAAGCTGGTCTGGAAGAGAAGGCAAGGTGCAAGAATCACCAATGCAGAGGCAAGAGGTGAAATTTTACTGGTGGATGAGAGTATTCTGGGAAATGGGACAGAAGAAGAAGAGAAGGGGACTAAGGACAGGGATGCTCAGGACCGCACACAATTCTGCAGGAGGAGAGGAAGACCCCAAGCGGAGTAAACAGTAACAACAAGTGACCTACCACCAGAAAAATCAAGAGCATGAAGCTGAAGCTGAAGGATGTGTCCTGGGCTGGGAATGATCTAGCCACCGGAAAATCCTCTTGCCCACACAAGCTAGGATGTCATCTCAGGATGGATGAACTGTTGGTGGCTGTGGAGGAGAGGTGTGTAAAATGAAACTCAGTTGCTGTCTTTCATCCAGTATCTCGGTGGTTCCTGAAATCAAATAAGATGAGTGCAGTAGGCACTTTCACTTGCATTTGTAATAGGTGATAAACCTAATAAGCATAACTATATCATATTATTGAAATTTTGTTCCCACTAGGGTAACTATCAGAATGCTGACTTTCATACTATGCTTGCCACTCATGATAATTTTCTTGGGCCATTAATCAAGAATAGTTCCCTGAACCCACTAGGGATACACCAGTATATACAAAGCTGTTAGAAATAAAGTCAAAACTTCAATGGCTCTGTATGATTTGTTAACTTAGGATTTTTATTTCCATTTAAGCCACTAGCAAAACTTTAATCAGCATCCATGAAAAGTTAATCAGGCTCCTTTCAATAAAACGTGTGTCAGAGTATTGTGTGACATCATTCCCTGGTGTTACAGGCCTGAAGAAATCGTTGCAGAGAGAGCATTAAGGTCTGTCTGTATGAAGTGGCTGTCACAGACACTGCCCTGTAGGATCAGGCCATGTGGTGTCTATCAATCTACAACCTGAAGATAATCCTCTCTGTGCCTCCTACACACTCTGCCTCATACCAATTTTGTGGGAGAGTAGTTTCAATGAGACTCTGTCATTCCTCTGTTTGCTAAATTCCCTTTGTGACTACTCCTCGTGAACAGGCAGCAAATTCATAGTAACAGTGACTATGGCAGAAATTCAGTTCGTAAAAAAGGCAGACATGAGGTAACATCAATTAGTCTGTACAGGTGGCTGAAAGAGAATTTTGAACTACTTGATGTAATTTACATTTGAAGCTGTTTGAAACAGATCCATTTTGGGGGTTTGGCAATTTGTGTGCAAAATACAAGCATCTGCATTTTTTTCTTTGGAAATGCTGAATTGGAAATATCCCTGTAAATATCCTGATGTTTCTTTTTGCTACAATCAGGTCAGCAAAGAAAAAAACGAGTCCATAATATTTCCAATAAGCATTAGAAAACCTTGAAAACAAACAATAAAAATTTTTGAAAAGCAACAATACCAAGATTTTTTTCTAATTTTTTTTCCTGTAAAGTACGATTTTGGAGCAAGAATCATTACTGAAAACTTTCAAGTAGTTCTAATGCTCTAGATTTATTTTCAGATGCAATATTTATCTTTTGAGCTATGGAAGATAAAGGTCTGGATCTAGTGTAAAAGTGCTGTTAGTCGAGAACCACTGAACTGAATGGGAAAACCCCAGCATAAATCAGCTTTGAATAAAACCAGAATTTTAATTCTCTTAACTTGATGTTTTAACTAAGATTCAATCATTTTTAGACTCAGGCCACTAGTGAAATTTTCATCAGCACTCGGGGAAGACAATCAAACTTTTACATAAAGGTCTTTCAGTTCATCTCTATGAACTTCTTATCTTGTCTTGCTTTCAATCTGCCTACAGTAAATTGCCCAGAGAGTTTATATACGATCATGTTGTTATATATAGAATAATATGTCTCCAGCCTTAATTTACAGAGACAGGGAGAGAGCAAGCTTTTGTGTGCATGCACAACTGTGGCTGAGTAGCTTTTGTGCCACTGGCCTGCACAAAGGAAACAGGATTAGTAGCTCAGTGATTGTACATTGTGAAAACTGTCAGATATTGGACAGTTTTCTTGCACAGGCCTAAGATCTGGATATCCCTTTTGCCTCTTTGAATAAGAGAATATGGTCAGGACATGATCCTTAGCCCCTGATTCCTGGTGAGCACCATTATGAGACCTTGAATATTTGCTTTATGTTGTGAAGGGAAGAGGGAAGCTGGCAAGTAGGGCTCACCAGGGTGTGTCCTCCAGGCACTGGCATTTGGCTGGATACCACACTCCTGGCAGTATGTGGACTGCCCCAGGACAGCTTCCTGTGGACCTTGCCACACTCTGCAGCATCACCAGACGTTTTTTAGACTTTCAGGTGTACAACTCCTGCATGAAAGAGTGGTGATATTCATCCCATCAATTCCACTGCTGAGGCAGGATTTTTCTGTATGTTCTGCTTCTGAGTATTTCCCCTGTCTGGTTTTAAAGGAGTCAAAACAGAAGCACATGCTCCCCATTAAAACAATTTTTCAGCACAAATGAGCATTGATATTAGGGAATTTTTTCATATTTTCCTCTATTCTTAGAACTGTTATGTCTGTGTTTGTTCACTCTGCTCACTCGTTTACACTGTGAACAGCCTGCTTGTTATTGTAATGTTACAAATAGCACGAAGACTGAAGATCTTGAATTATGAGAAACACATTTGGATTATTCATTTGTTGCCAAAATTGCCCACAAGATATCTATTTTATCTCTGCAGTCCCTTGATGGTAATGTTTCCTTCACTTTAACATCCTGGTATTATATATATTTTTCATCTGCTTCAGAATTAGACAGACCAGAAGTGATACCTTTGCCAATTCATCTTCACTTAGATTTTCTTCATTCAGCCTGTCAGAGACTACTGCAAAAGGGAGACAAAGCTGGAGCATGACAAATAGGCACTGTGATTGTTTTCAACATGCCACAAAAAAGTAGGACAAAATATCTTAATGTTTTCCCCTTTTCCCTCATCCTTCATTCAGCAGAGATTTGCTGTCATTTATAAAGGTCACTGGCCTATGAAGCAACTAAAAAGGCAAAAACTTTTTCTTCCTTTGCAAGTATGTATTCAAGCTGCAGCGATAACATAAACCCTTTCTTAAATGCTGGGTGTCTGCAGCAACAGCTAGTCACAGTCTGCTAAAGAAAGGATTTTAGGGCATGCCTCATTTTATTTATACCTGCCCAAAAAACACCTATTCTAAAACCAGATAAAATGATACTTTAGCGTAAATAGTTTGAAACTGATGACAGCTCTGACAGTTTCTATTGCAACAATCATGGAATAGTTTGAAATGAGGTCATTTAACACTGTGCACAAGGCCAAGAAACAAATCAATAGATTACTATGTCTCATGCTGTAACTCTTGTATATGCATTTTGCAAGTGTGGCTGATCAGCACACTCTTCCTCTCCACAAAAAAAACCTCGTTTCTTCACAGAGCTCTTGGAAGCTTATGACTTTGTGTTCTAGAGGTAAAATATATTTTCAGTTGGGAAGGCTGTGATAGTCACTTACAGTGGCTATATTTACCTAACTTAGACCTCCATCACAGTCCACAGGTCAGGGGCCTTAAGGAGAACAATCTCTTGTCATACATTGCTTTTCCACTCCATTGAATTCCTGATGGGAAAATAATCAAGGCAGTACAGAATACAGAAGCATGAAGCAACCAAAATACAGTTGCCATGATGTACTATAAACATTTTTTCCCACTGAAATATTTCAGCTTCCAGTCAGAATATCTTACCTTTGAAATTTCTGCACTTTTCCTTCCTTATGAAAAACAAATAAGAAAAGAAAAATTTGTAAAAAAATAGTGTTTGGACTTGTGCTTGCAAATGGCTGATAGTCTTGCCACTGTACTATCAATATACCAGGAAAGCACATTCTTAATTTTAAATGATTAACTTTGAGTGGCTAAGTAGTCCTATTTAATTCAGTGAGGCTGTTCAAGTGCTTAAAGCTAAACATCCATTTACTAAAAACAGAGTGTACAGTACCTTGTGTCCACTTGAGAGAATGAAGAGACAGAGTATTTGTAGATTTTTTTCCAAATATGCTTTTCTGTTTGTTATAAATCCTAGTCTTTAAGATGGTTAAAAATATAGTAATGTTTGAGTTGATCCTCTTGGTTTACTTTTTTTATGGAAAAGGCTTTTTTAGGTTGCGAGGTAATGAAGAATTTCACAGACTTGTAAGGCAGGAATTCAGGAGAACAGGTCTATGAAAAAGTAGGATCCAAGAAAAAGGGAGAGTAAACTCCCTGAAAAAAAGGAGGCCCACATATGATGCCTGTCCTCCCCAAATACGAGTGCAAGGTGCTTCTCTTAGTAGTTTCTTATGTAAAGCGGCTCCTAGTCTTTGGCAGATTTAGGGTGCTGTGAAAAATTTGAGTCCTTATGCTGCTTTGAGGAAAGTCTGCAGACTTAGAACTCAAGCTCTGACTCTCTGATGATAAGGCAGAACTTTTTAAATATTAACAGCAATTCCTGTTCTCCTCACCTCTCCTCCCCCTGAAAAACACCCACCAAAACAAGACCCTTACCTACTAGCTCAGATTTTCTTACTAAAAATTTTCTACAGCTTTCCCTTCATAAAACCTACTGCTTTCACTATCTTTGTGCCACAAAGGCAGTTCAATTATGCCTTTTTTGTTGTTGTTGTGACGGATAAGTGGGTCCAATTCACAGGCAGACATAGCAGTAGCTAATTACCCCGAAGATTAACACAATATTTTGGTGACTGAGTGTAGCGTGTACCAACAGGAGAAGCCTCCATGTTAGAAAGAGAGGCATGGTGTGCATCCCATGTTACAGGCACTGTGAGACTTGCACACATGGCCTCACCTGCAGGGGAGAAGGCTGATCTTGAGTCTTCTCAGTACATCTACATCATCCCTCAACCAAATGCTCAGAGACAAATGTCTTCATCCATATGAGCATTTATACCTGTGCTTAAATAGAGGGTTGAAGTCTGCTCAGACAACTCTGCAGGACTGGTGATTTTATGAAACATTTTGTATAACCCTCATATAAAGTAGGGTAGTCTTTGTTATTGAAATGGATTCCCCCTACCTCATTTTTATCGTGGTAAATTCTAACAATTTTTGAGACAGCAAGGTCAGGTCTACCTCAACCTCTCAGATGATCTCCAAATTTCTAGTGCTTTAGGACTTCAGCATTATGAAGATAAACTGGCATATTTTCAGCAAAGGCATCTTGGTTCAAATTTCAACAAGACATTTTGAACAGTAAAATAGGTTGGTGAACTTTAAAACAACATGACCACAGGCAGAGCATACTATGCTAGATGCATTTGATATTCGCACATCTCACCTGAATTTATCTAGAAGAGACTGGCAAAAAACTATGAGTCTGAATGCACCTGGCACACATCGTCACTCATGACAGTAGAGGAAAACGTACAGCGTAGGACAATTTAAGGCAATTTAAACTAGTGATACTTGAGATTATCTGAGGATCTCAACCTGCCCAGCTCTATGGATGATATACAGCAAGTGGGATATAGAATTTGCAGTGTAATTGGAAGGGTCTTATTTTTTCTGGTCTCTTTCTTCAAGTACTGAGAGAATGGAGAATGCACCTTCTGATAGCAATAGGTATAAAGTCAGTATAGGATGGTTGCTGTAATCTTCACTGTTGAACGGCCACTGCTGAATCTGCATTAAAACTACATTCCAGAAATCAACTTATTTTAGTGTTCTTCCAGTCATTAGCACCACTTGTAGTGTAAAAGGCAAGAACAGAAATAAGGTCCGGTCCTTGACTTCTGCGTTTCAGTTCAGAACAACAGTGTGTCAGCACCACAAGAAAAATATTGTTGAAATTACACTGGTTAAAAACTCAGACAAAGGTTTTTTAGGGAAAACCATTATTTCTTTGTTTTAAGCATGTTCTCCCCTTTTAGCTGACATTACAATGTGAATTCACACTGGAGTAGTGTAGGTCCACTACATATCATAACCCTTAAACATATAGAGAGACTAAAATCCCATAGGGACCACAGGCATCTCATTAATGGAATTTTTTTCTTCATTTGTCCATGTAACAGCTTGAGAAAAGCAAATGAGCTAATTGAATGCTTCGTGTTGCAGGTATTTCACAGAAGTACATTTCTGTTTTGCAGACAGGAACCCTGAGTTCATGTCTCATGTAGGTGCCTCTCATTGCATTATTTAGTAATACGTAGGTGCTAAAACTGCCTTGCAAATCTCACTCACAGTGGCTCAGGCCAAGACCCTCAAAGGAGTATACTGACAGATTGAGAAGTCTCTGTAGGCATGAAATGAAGCTTATGCCATGCTCAAATCCATGGATCTAACTGCGGTGTCAGTTGGAGCTGCATTACCTTGGAACCTGCATGATTCGGCACATATCTTCTAAGAACTAATAACAAAAGAAAGGAATTGAACTTTCCTCTTTCAGAGCATTAGTGAACCCTCTTCAGGACTACCTTCCTCTAATACAGCTTCTTTCCTGCAGTTGCCATCATTGGAAACAAAGATAATAGAAAAAGAGAAGGAATGAGACTAGCCCTCCATAACTTTATTATTTCTTCATGATCATTTTTTTTTATAGAGTACAATTTTTAGTAAACTTTTTGTCAAGCCTTTTCCAGTGAAAAACAGTCAGCACACAACTTAGGTTTAGCTGCAATGACTCTACCTTCCTTGAAGTGTCATAATTCTTGTTATAAATATTTTTCCTTGTGAAAAGGAAATATAATTATTTTGCTAATATGCATGAAAATAGCATTTGAGGAACAGAAACAATATGGTACTGTTTGACTTGGAATTTACTTCCCAGCTGTTAATAACCTGCCTACATCTCTGGTGGAATTGTGAGTGTGTTATTCCTGTGCTTACAGCAAATAGCAACTGTTTCTGAAACTAGGAGCTGGGCCAAAGGGAAAAAAGGAAACCCAAAACACATAAACAAACCCCTTAAGCTCCATATTGTGTATTTAAATTAGTTCCCTAGAGCAGAAAGTAGTAAAAAATCTCATGTGCATCCCATTGCATTGTTCCAACCACTACTTAATTTTTGGAGAAAACAAAAGTTTATGACAGCCTTTTTGAAATTACATTTGGAATTACATATACCCTCTGTTGTCAAATAAATATCACCAGTGATTAGTAATATTATATATTCACCAACTTTTGCCCATACCACATGGATATGATGGAGCAAAAGTATCTTACTTTAAAAGACACCTACAAAGTGGCATTTTCCCTGATTTTCAGTTTATCATAATTGGTGAAAAACAGAGCAACTGAATGCTACATGAATAATATCTAATGCCTGGGAAATTTTGACAGTCAGTTTGAAATATTTATGTTTAGGTTATGATTTTCTAATGTATGGAAGTGACTGAAGAGTGATGGTTTGATTTTCGGAGAAGGTATATACCAGTCAAAATGTGATTTAAACCTACTAACGCCTACTTTTCTGAACTTCCAAGAAAAATAGAAATTAAGGTTCTTTAAATACTTTTTCATTATTAGATTTTACTTTAGGCAAGCAAAGAAAATTGCTTACTGACAAGGTTATGTAACTGAATTCATCACACAGTGTCTCTCCAAGCACTGCTATTGGTCAGTTTTTCACAAGAAAATTTACTTTGCTGAACATCCTGAACATTAACAAGCTTAAATGTTTCAAAGAAAAGTGTAAGAAGAAGAATCAGGACATCATCAGTACTTGCTGGCCTTATATTCTTTTCTTTTATTTCTATGAACAGAGGCATTTCACTGGTGTGATCAGTAGTACCTACACTTACAAAGAAAGGTAGGTATATGAACATCTTTAGTAGAACTTGAACTTTTGCTCCAAACTTACATCAAACTCTTGTGTATTGATCTTATGGTATGAGCTGTCTCCCTAGTACAGGAAAGTCCCATAACCTCTCTGAAAAAACATAGATTTATCTGTTAAATAATTAGTTTTGCTTCCCCCGACTGACTTTGGTTTTTCCTATGCTTTGCTAAAATGACACATCTTCAGCACTAATGAAGCACATACATATATTGTGCTAGACAATTTTTCTGTTTTGGAAAACACGTGACAGTGCTTCAAGTTCCCTGAAGGTTGATATATTGGTCAAATAAATCTTCCAGATGGGTAATAATACAGTACACTCCATAATGCTCTTTTACATGTCATCTTATTTACCCATACTTATCAGCAATTGCAATGCTTGCTGGAAAGAAACCCAAAAAAACGCTGTTGTGTGGGTGGCTCTTGAGTCATCAGCATGATTCCTAACTGGGAGACAGTAGAACTCTTGTTTAGAGGTGCTGAGAGAAGATAAGGAGGGAAGCTGTTTGAAGTAGTCCAGATCTCTGGATGAATTAAGTCCAATGCAGAGATCCAGAACAGAGATTATGTGTGAGCCATGTCCTGATAAAGCATTATTTTGATAATTGAAGTAGCTCTCAAGTGATGCATAGTTTGCATTGACTGTAGAGGAGAAAGAGAGAAAGACAGGTGTGCTATTTACCCATGGACCAGCCCAGGGACAGGGGTATGCACCCACAGAAGCCATGTAAAGGAACTCTTATCCTATTGTACACCTGTGCTTTAGATTTGGAGACAGAAAGGAAGTAAAAGAAGATGCCTTTTCATGCCACAGAGAATAAAACCCCTGCACCTCACCATTTCTCTGGGAAATTATCTGTCTGTATGCTCCTCTGTTTCTGAGTGTGAATTGGAAGATAATATATGTACCACCCTTGAGGTTAGCCCTCCCAAAAAAGGGGCAGGGCATGAACTTATCTGCCCTTACTGGGACAAGTGTAAGAAATGTATGAAAGCAATGGAAATTGCCTGCATTTTTTCAAAGCATCTACTTTTTGTGGTGCATTGGTGCAATAGAATTTGAAAACTGAGTAAAGTTATTAGAATCAAAAATGCAACTGAAAATATGTCAAGGGGTAAGATTAAAATTTCTTCCTAGTAGGAGTAGGAGGTGTCAGTAGAGGCAAAATTTAGGGTTTATAAGAATAAAGTATAACTTTACAAATATACGTTTTCTACATTGTGAAATATTTTTGTAATTAATAGTTAAATATTTTCAAGGAGTCATAGAATAGTTGAAGTTGGAAGTGATCTCTGGAGGATATCTAGTCAAATTCTCTCCTTGCTTGAATCAGGGTCCACTAGAGCAGACTGCTCAGGACTTCGTCCAGTTGGGTTCTGAATATCTCCAAGGATAAGGATGTTACCACAAACTCTCTGACAAGCCAATGCCAGCATTTGAATTGTGTTTGCGAATCTTAGCCAGAAAATGAACAAGAATAGAAACCGAAAACAAAAATTATTCTTCCATTTCCAATGTCTCATCTGAACAAAATGCGATAAAAAAAATGAGCAACTATATAACTGTATTTTAACAGCTCTTCTGTTTTAAAATAATTTCAGATGATAGTAGCAAGAGAAAAAAATCCATTTTTTTGGTTTCCTTTAGTGTATGCAATGAAAGTATGCTCTTACACTGTAAATTTGGTGCCAGTCCTTGCTTGAAGATTCTGATCTTGCTAGCAGAACACCCAGAATCTTGCCACTGATTTCAGTGGGCTTTATGCTAAAACACATCTCAGATCTTTTAAACAGGCCTGAATTTGTCTTGCTTATATTTAACTGATATTATGCAAGTATGAGAAAACAGTTTTAATATTTAAATTAGTCAAATGCTTAATTATGAAAGTGCTGAAAGAAGAATGCTCAGCTTCATTGCACTTCAATGGCTTGCAAATTGGCAAGTAGTTGTAAATTAACTCCTGGATTTCCTTAGGTTAATCAAATCAGATTTAATTATGTCTTTGAAATCCACAGATTAAAGGTATAAAAGTGTGCATCATGGCATGGGGTAGAACGACAGTAATAGTTGTCAATTTCTATTTTGTTCTCTTTCGTTCTCTGTTCTTTTCCCACAGACCTCCAAAAAGAAAAGAAGTGCAGTATTTCTGGGAAGCATCTCTTCAAGTGATGCTAAAGCCCTGATCTCCAAAAAGGAACCCCTGATAAGGTCTTTACTTGTTTTCTGTGACCTTGTATTGCAAAGGACTTTCACTTTCTTCTTTAAGTCCTATTTTGCAGCCTTCCCATCACCAATCCTATTGCATTGCCTTGCATACAAAACATGGAAACTGGCATATCTCTTCATTTACTGACAAAATTTTCCATGCAGGAGACCAACTAATAAATCAGTAAACACATTTGTTAAAAATCAGTATTTCATTGAAAAAAAAAAGGAAGGAATTTAAAAAAATGATGTTTTCTAGAGATCTCTTTGAGAGGTATCAACAGGTAGACAGATGATGTGATTCAAGTAAAGGGATTGGTAAATATCTTGTCTATAGTTTGAGGACAGCAATGTTTTAAGGAACAGCACATGAAAGAGTGAAGTCATATGTCTAATATGAGTGTGTATTTTTTTTTTTTTTAATCGAAGTGAATGTCAAAGAGTGTGAGGAAAACAGGAAAACCCAGTGCAGATCTAAGGCATAACTTCAAACCTTTCTCTGGATGTCATATGCAGCTCGCTCAGCCTCAAGTATCTGGGAAGAAAGGCTGGGGAGCCAGTGACATGCAAATGGAATGCCAGCCACTTCCTCCCGCTCCATGCTCCCTGCTACATAGATCATGTTCTTACTAATCCATTAACCAAGAGAGCAAACCACCTCAAGAAAAGGCAATTTTCCTTTTTTATTTGCAAACAGAATTCTTGCCAATCGAGTTATCAACTGGCATTTTCTTATGTTGTGGTATCTCCTAATAATAATTAAAATTCAGGAAAATATTTCCATGGAAATTTGGTTCCATTTAAGCATCATTATTATCCACCAAACCAAAACTTTATCATTGTCTCAAGTCCAGATCTTCATGGAAACATATCAATGTCGAGAAAACCTTGTTTTCTTTCTACCTTCAAACATTATCAGCTTTTGCTCTGATTCTATAAAAGCAAGACGTTTCCTAATCTTGTCTCTAAACTTCTACAGTGTTTCATTTATGTATATAAGCCAATTTTGCTATGAGCAGGAAGCAATCATTTTTCTGAGGGAGGAAGGAAAGGCCTTTGTGGAAAAAGAAAATAGCTCTAACTCTTTGCAGATAATAGCAGCTTTTCACTTGGAAAAAAAAGAAAAAAGCAAAAACTATGTTTTACAATGATGTGTGACTGCTTCCCCCTCAAAAATCCGAGCTAATGTCTGCCAGTTTTCCATGGTGCATTAAAAGGCCCTGTAAAACCAACTGAAGCTGTGAAGAGTCCAGGCAGGCAGAATACTTCCAGCACTCCAGTTAGTGTAAATTTAGTGTTCCAGCACTCCAGATTCCATTTCTGTGTTGTTGGATACCACATTCCTTCCAGCATATGCTCTCTGGCCTAAGTGTTCCATAGAGAAATGGGGACAGTACAGACATCTATGAAGAGTAAAAACTCAGATTTAGCCCACCCCTTTTGTAAACTGTGAATAGGCTGCTTATTCTGCTCTCATTCATACAGAGTGTTGGCAAATTTTGGCCCTTAACGTGCACTAGAGAAAACCCATCAAAGTTATTACTAAATAATGAGTTGATCTGCTGTGTACAAAAGTTACAAGATAATATATAGGCTGGGGCATGAACAGATGGAGAGCAGCCTTGGGGAGGAGGACTCGGGGGTGCTGGTGGATGAGAGGCTGGACATGACCCAGCACTGTGCACTCACAGCCCAGAGAGCCAAATGTGTCCTGGGCTGCATCCAAAGCAGCGTGGCCAGCAGGGTGAGGGAGGGGATTCTGCCCCTCTGCTCTGCTCTGGTGAGACCCCACCTGCAGTGCTGCAGCTCTGGGGTCCCCAGCACAGGAAGGACATGGGCCTGTTGGAGTGAGTCCAGAGGAGGCCACCATGATGGTCAGAGGGATGGAGCACATCTCCTGTAAGGAGAGGCTGAGAGAATTGGGATGGTTCAGCCTGGAAAAGAGACAGCTTTCTGTCTTCCAGAACCTGAAGGGAGCCTACAAGAAAGATGGAGAGACACATTTTAGAAGGGCATGTAGTAGCAGAATAAGGAGTAATGGATCCAAATGAAAAGAGAATAAGTTTAGATTAGATATTGGGAAAAAAGTCTTTACTATGAGGTTGGTGAGACTCTGAAACAGGTTACCCAGAGAAGTTACGGATGCCCCATCCTTGGAGGTGTTCAAGACCAGGCTGGATAGGGCTCTGAGCAACCTGGTCTAGTGAAAGCTACCTGTGGCCATGGCAGGGAGCTTGGAACTAGATGGTCTTTAAGGTTCCTTCCAACCCAAACTATTCTCTGATTCTCTGATTCTATGACATGATCCCAGCCTTGGATACAGTGGCTTAAGAGTAACACTTGGGGTCTCAATATTCGGTACCTGGGATTAAGTGACAATCACCTGTATATGTGTGATATGTGTGCAAGTATTTTGTGATTTCCTGTACCTGAAAGTTATCAAGACTTAAGGCCTTATTTCACACCCTCTTTGCACCAGTGACAAAGCAATAGGGATCCAGTCTCACTTCTCCAGCTTTTCAGAAAAACAAGCGGGAAGCATAAAGCTCACAGCGATTATCCTCAGCTGAGATTTAGCCATATGTACAAAATAAATAAATAAAATGGTCCAGCTTAAATGTAAAAATTCACAAAAGGAAAAAAAAACCCTCACAACACCCTTCAACCCAGCTCTCATTGTTATTCATAGCCATGAGCAAGAGTTTGCTAGGCTCTCCCTAGGTAGTCTTTTATGTGCTTTGTAACTTCATGTCCTAGTTCAGAAACATGAGCCCTCTACTGCTCAGTAGCCCTTCATGGATTGCCGTCCTGTGACTGCTCAGACAAGACACACCCCTGATCAACATTTGGCTGCACAGGTGCTTTCTCTGTAGCAGCGTGAGATAAATTTAACACTGACTAAAAGGGTATTTTCAGTTAACTTGAATCACAATGAGGAAATCATCTCCTGATGGACTTCTGGCCAGCAAACTTTGGTAGTGGGTTTTTCTGGTGTTCAGGGAAAGACATTTATTCCAAGATGACACATATTTCCTTCTCGCTGTCTCTTTTGCTTTATTATGTTTAAATAGAGATGAATTGGGAAAACATTTGTCTTGTGTAGACTGCAGGAATATTAAGAAGCCTGTGCCTGTTAGCAGCTTTCTTAATCATGCTTGGTTTACTGTCATGCACCATTCTCATGGAGAACATTTCACAGTATACTGTAATACAGCATCTATATTCTTCATTACCAGCAAGAGCATCTAAACTGTTTTCTTTTGCCTCCCTTTCTCCCTTCAGTTTTTTCAGTTGTGGTTACAACAAAATAAGTAAAATGTAAATTGCTGGTTAAAAGCCGAGTCAGAAAGGAAGTAAAGCCATGGGAGGTACAGAATTCTGCTTGGGTTGTGCCAAACAATTCATTACTTCATGGTTGTTTGCCGTTTTTCAGGCACCTGAGCATTGGCATGACTTCTTAGAAACATAGAATAATTCAGGTTGAAAGGGACCTTGGGAGCTGATCCAGTTCAGCCTCCTGCTCAAAGTGAGGCTATGCTTCAATAAACCCTGTTTGATAAGAGTTTTATTCAGTAGGATCCTGGAAGCCACTGCTGGCACCACTCATTTTCCTAGTGCAAATCCATGCCTAAAATGTGACCCAAATTCCTTTGTCACCTCAGCTACCTCACTGGAACAAATGAATGTTTATACAAGTCTATGTTTTTCTCAATTTCTCTGCTAAAATGCAGGCCTTTTTTTGGAAATAGGTAGTGGGGAAGAAAGGTTGGTTTTTTTGTTGTAAAGTGAACAAGTTACAAGAAAGCCTTCCAAGTAAAGAAGCCTATGCAGTCTTCTGCTGCGGAATTTTCAGTGACCCCCTTCCTCTCTCTGTGCAACATTCTGCTATAGTTGCATGCTTTTTATATGATCTGGGTCCTTCTGAAACACTGTGAGGTAAAGCGGTTATATGAGTGAATATCTGCTTGGAATGGCTGATCAAGTCTCCAGCTCCAGTAATGAAACAACAATTGCCATTGTCTTTCCTGAGCTTTTCTTGGGCCTATTAGAGATCTGAGACAAGAGACTCACAGACACAACACAAGAGACAGTGTGGCTGTTCCAGCTGTGTCAAAGAAGCTTAGACTGGAAGCGTTGTTTTTAAGGAATGAACTATCCCTGTCTGGGTGCTTGCGTAGGATCAAACACAGCAGTCTCTGTGATTAGGTGTTGAGTACTACTGAAATGCCAATGGCAAATAAAAAGGTTAACCTTGTCACTGTGCAGACACTGTTGCCAGCAAACAGCATGACTCTTGTTGGCTGTACTCTCTGCGTACAGTGTGTGGAAACACATGGCAATCCATGGTTGTGTACTCTCGGGGAGCTGCAGCTTCCACCACCAAGTTGTACAACAGCAACATTTGAGTTGCTACCCTTCCACTCAGCTGAAGCTGCCAAAAAGCCTTTCCATGACCTCCGGCCAGCCCTGTGCCCCCTGGACACGCAAGGTTAGTGTGTCAATGAATGCACTGCTGACACCAACAAACTGTTGTTTCTCCTAACTAGCCTAAGCCAGATGTGAACTATTAGACAGCATTTGGGATTCAGATTCAAAAAGCTTTTGAGCTTCTTTTCATGCTGAAGGCAGAAATTGAAGATATTAATTGCACTGCTTATAGCTTCAGCCTCTTCAACTGAATGAGATGTTTTGTGATTTCCATAAGCCCCAGGAGTATGATGCTTGAAGCTGAAATATATTTCCTGACAGATTGACAAATAGGGCAGATTTTTTTCCTTATTATAGCTATTGGAATTGAAAACACTACCACACAGAGATGCCAAAAAAAGACTCTTTTTATACATAAGGGTATTGTTTCCAGAAATGCTTTGAAAGATTTTCTCCATTAATATTCCTCCTTTTTGTCCTACACAAGGAAGTTGTTTTTTTAACTGATTATATATTGCATAAAACCCAGTGTAAGTCTTGAAACCACTGAGGATAGTTTGCATAATGAAAAAGGCTTCATTCTACCATTGTTCAATTCTGTGATAAATCAGAAGTAATTTTACTACAGTCATGGTGTCTGATGGGTGCAAGAGAGATCAGGATTGCAGCCAGGTATTTTTTTCAAAGAAGCATTCTGGGAGATACTGACATTACTGTATTTTGGTTGTACACAAGTGATTAATGGTAGAATCATATGCCATCTGTTCATGCTAATTATATGAAATGTTTGTAATAAAACCTAAAACTCAGCGTGTTTGTTAAACTCCTAAAATTCAGACCATTACTGTGGAAGATTTATTAAGGCCTATGAATTTTATACCAGAAATTGGTATCCTGCCATGAAAGAATCTGGAACAAGATGACGCATTATTTGTTGGATCAAAGGAGTTTTAATGGGGGCAGTATTCTTGGTTTGTGAACTAATCTTGGTTTTGAGCTCTGAGTATGAGTGAAATTCAACCCAAAATTCAGATAAGAGGAAGCAGGGGTAAACTTTTACAGAAAAGAAGCAAAAAAAAGAGCATCCTGTTAAAATCTCTTGACAACTTACTGTGCATTGTCAGTGGCTTTACTCAAAGCAGTGTATGCATGGAGATGCTGGTGCATAGGAGTGTGATAGACTGAGTCAGAACTGAAGATGAAAGCTGTCGGCTGTCCCTTACCCTTTTCCTGAAATGGCACCTGACAATGAATCTTTCTTCCCAGAGGTGCTGCCCTTTTCCCCTATTATTGCAATACAGAAAGAGAGTCAAGTCCCTGCTATCTAGGAGAGGAGGTTCCCAGCACATGGTACCAGGCAACAAAAGACTCTCCTAAGTATGAGTGCAAATTTACCAGGAAGAGGAGGACTGGGTTCAGGTAACATAACACCTGAATTTTGAAAAACACCTTGACATATTTAAATTAGATTGATGTCCCTTTCAGAGTACTTCCAGGGATACATGGGTGCTTAAGGACAGCCTTGGTGTTGTTAGCCTCTTCCTGAGGGCATGGGTAGAGGACCCTGCACACAGTGTAACCTCATCTCAGAGTCTTGCTACTGCTCCTTTTTTTGCAACAATGGGCTGTGCTAAATCCCAGCAACAGAAAAAAAGGAATGGATGGAAACAGAAAATGCAGGGCTGGTATTCTTTTCAGCTGTATGTGGATGTAAGGGAAAGCAAGTGTTACTGCCATATATGAGATATAATAGACATATTCAAGTGTTTTGCTTTTGCAGATTTCATTCCTTTATTGGAAAGGGGATAAAAATCCTATAACTTTTGTCAGCTAATGAAGAAAAGCACTTGGGAGCTGCGCTAATTGAATGAATAGGAAGCGCCGTACACCAAAGACCAGAAGCTGGGGTTTTATTCACAACTCTGTGTTATTTGTCTTTTAGTCTTTTCCATCTTCACAGTGGAGATGATAATGCTCAGTTGCCAACAGAAAATATTTTGTTATGTACAGCTGAAAAGCACTATATAAGTCTAAATATTATTTCAGTATCTTCTCCCCACCCACTCAGTAAGTAAAATATGTGAGAGTTATGGAAAGTGATGTGATAATTATTACACAGAGGCTGAGCTTTGAAGTTGAGAGCATGTTATAGCTCATTATATATAAGACCTCTCAGACACTATGCCAATGAACTTGGTATAAAAACTCAATAGAACTAAAGGCTAAAATGGCCACAGGTAGAGCAGCACAGTTGCAGTTTCCTTGAATGAACAACATGCATTGAAGTCACGAGCTACTTTGGGTGCAAAGCTTCCCATCATACTTCAAGCTCTGATTACAACCCCAAAAAGGATGCTCCACTCTCCAGAGGTCAGGGCAATGGAATGCATTTCACATATGTGGAAATCACAGACAAAATGAGTTGTATAAGGATGCTGGGTCCTCTCACTGCTGAGTTACCAGGAGGGCAAATAGTTAAACATCACTTCCTCTTTTTTTTCAGTCTTTAAAACCAATTTCTAATTTTCTATTTTTTTTTTTTAAGATGCTTTATAATGCAATTAGAGAGCTCCTGGAGGCACTAATTGGATCATAAAGTGCCTTCTTCATGTTCCAGCTGAGGAGAGAGGAAAAAAGGATCACTTCACGTCCTCTTCGCACCTGCTAAGATGTTTGTGAAACACCTTACAATTAAATTATAAGCACCTAGAGGAGACTTTAAATTGCATACTAGAGAGCTAGAACCTTGAGTCAGACAGCAGAATTCAGAAACTCGAAGCCTCATATCCACCTTCTGGTACTTTTCTACCTCCTGGGGTGGAAAAAGACCTTTGTTTTTCCAGTGCCCTGAGTTCTTAATATTACCTCTCAAAATGATGGTCTAAGTATATACTAAGCTAACTGAAATTTCTTGCTGAGCATACAACATGTCTTTTCAATATACTGGCCCAGGAGGACCCTGGCAGCAGGCAGAACATGGATGGTTCTTGTAATCACTAACAGCTCCTGGGTAGTCATCTCTGAAATGAAACTGCCCAGCAGATGTGAGGAGGTGGAGGCTGTGGAGCTTTTATCCTTTATGGAGGCTGGTATGGGGAAATGAGACAATTATGGTGCTAAATCTGGAAATTGTATGAGAACAGTGCAGGTTGCAGTAACCCTGGAGCAGTGTGAGGGAGAGGAGAGCCAGGGACAGAGGCAATCAAGAGTTTCACAAGACTGCTGTGCCACACTGATGTATTCAGCCTACCACAGAGCAGGTATCAGTTCCCTTCTCGCACTTCACAGTCTGCACAGAGGTTTCTTACCAGCAGCAGTATGAGAATGGGAGTTTGCCTCTGGCAAAGAAGCTCTTGACTCTTCCTGTTTCTGACTGATGTATTCACCAGTATCAAATCTGGATTTATATTTTATAGTCCTCTTTGGAGAAGGGTATACAGAGATATCTGAAATCGGTGTACTACTTTAGGGTTTTGGTAGCAGGACTGTAATTCAAAGAGTAGGGGAAAAAAGGTCTGCTAGGTCACTAATTCATCCCAATCAAGTAAGATATTATACCCCACAGCCCAAAGGCCTGGAGAGAGATGTCTCACCTACCATTGAGTCAGTCTGGTAGAGATACAGTAACTGCACCTGTTCCTGCATATAGAATTGAACTGGAACTCTTGGACGCCTTTGACTATTTAGATATTTCTCTATACAGTGTTCCTGACTGCATAGCTTTGACTTTAGTTCATAGAAACAATTAAAATGCACATATATAAATACATGAATTAGAGCCCTATTGAAACCAGTGTTCTTTAGGCTCCTAAATGCATGTGGGAACCCAGATCTAAGCATCTCTCCTTCTGTTCAGGTACCTTCTCAACTTCTCCTTGAAGACTGTCAACAGATTTTTGTTTCTTATGAGATTTTTGTTCCATGACATTTTGTATGGAATGACAATGCAGAGCCCTCAATATTAAGAGGCAAGAATGATAATTTTTTGGGCAGCCTATCTGGACCAGATTTTGAATGTGTGTAAAGTGGGCAAAAATCTTTACCTGAAATCAAACTCTGTTCTTTTCATTGCTGCTCAATAACATATTTTGATATTTTGCTGGTTTGGTGGCTTTTTGTAGCTTTTCTTCAAACTCATGAGACTTCATGGTTGATTTTATTCTTTCAGTTTTCAACACACACTCTCTTCTTATTAAGTAATATAAATATACTTTGCAGAGTTTGATTTTGCATATATAACTTTCTGTGAAATTATGTTCACACATTGTTTAACCTGGATCATCCTATTTTCCACATCCTGTGTATTTTTTAAACATGGTTATTTAATTATGGTTTCTCAATGTTGACTATTCTGCTCGTTATATCAATTTATAATATATCATTTATTCTCTTTCTCTATAGAGTGTTTTAATAAGAAACTGTATGCCTTAATGACAACATATAGTATCGCTTGTTCTATTAAAAGCGGACTACCTGCTCCACTCTGCCCATTCTGATATGACACTGAGTTGCTGCCTATTAATTCATTTTGATACATCCAGGAATCCACTTAAATCAATGGACTAACAGTGGTGTAAACTATGAATCACTTGTCCACTGCTATTGGGCAAAAACTACACAGATCCTGATAAAATCAGCTACTTATTTCAGGCTGACTACACAAACATGGAAATACAAGGATGGTGGCCACTTCAAAATACAGCTAGCTCAGAAGAGCAAGTACCAAATTACTCCTTTCCTGAATCAATAGCCAAAGGAAAAGATGAAGACCATAAGCTGGTCTGTTCCAGTCTCCATTATACAAAAAACCTTTGACTTCATCTTAAAATTTCTAAGTAAAATATTGGGTTTTTCCTATTTTTTCTTATCTGGGGTTCTTACTAAAAGGCCCAAAAAAGTTGGAAGCACTTGGGTTGATGGTATTCTATCAATCATAATTTAAATCAGTGTAAACTCTCTGGGGCAGAAACCATTTTATAGTTCTCTGCTGGCAGTATGCAGTGGGAATTGAAAGATGAGGATCCTAAGAGTTACTACCAAGAACTGTCATCATAAGCAAGCCAGCATTACTTAGGAAGAGCCCTAAGTAGCAATTACCAAAGCAATCAGAAGGAAAAAGTGTTGTCTTTCAAGATCCTGATCCATTTTCATACCTTATTTCCATGCTACTGCTTACACAATAAAGATTTTTACCTTTCACATTCAAGAGATTGCAAATGACCTGTGAAATAAAATGAAGGAAATAATAGAATGAGATACATGGCAAGATCAACTTAATTTCCCCCTCATGCTGTAATGATGAAACAATAGATATTGGGGAATTATAATCAGCAGGGTATTCAAATGACTCTGGAGCACTGTTGGGAGTAATTTTTGTTTAAGGTTGTTTTAAAAATTTTAGAAAAGCATTTATGGGAGAAATATTTTAGTGAAAATTTCCTTTGCCCACCCACACTTTCAGCTTGTCAGTCAACACATGTGAGGATGTTAAGGAAGGAAATATTGAGTATATTTTTACTTTGTTTTTGCATCAGATTTATTAAAAAAAAAAACCAAAAACCCAACAAAAATTAACCCTGCAAACCAAGGAATGTATATTAAAAGTCACACATGAAACCTTTGACATTTTATACAACTAACATTTGCTTGTAAGAAGAGAAAAGGATTAAGGGGGAATGTGAGTGTTAGTGTCTTTAATTCTCTGAAATATCATGCAGTGTGACTGGGGTACATGGAAAAAATGCACAAGCAGAAAGTAGTCAAGTCTACACTAACCTTTGATTCTGAGTCAGACATGAAGACACATATTTCAGTCCTGACATTCAGTACTAGTGACCATACTTATGCACTCATCAACATATCTCACTGGAAATCAGCAACTATCTCACCTGTCATTAACCAGGTCTGTCTAAACCAGAAAATTTATGCATAGGCTTCTTTTCCATGTTATGAAAAAGAAGGCTGCAGCATGAGTGAGGGAGTTCAGCAGAATGCATTTACTCTGGCCTATGACTCTGGGCTATGACAGTATAATAACCTTTTGCCTTATATCCCACCCACCCTGCCCTTCATGTAATTACTTTAGCAAAACTAACAAAAATCAGCACAAAACAATCACTGCTTTACCCTCTGGCTGTTTCAGTGAGGGTTTATAGAGAAACGTTTTCTTTTTTGCTTGGAAATTTTTTCATGAAGGCTGAAAAACATCTGAAGACTTTGTCCTTTCCTGAAGCTGGAAGGAGTCTCTCTGGTGGATAAAAGGCATTCCTTGTCCCTCTATAAATTGCAACTATTGTTTAGCTGAAGTCTATTACTTTGATTTTGGATAATAGAGGGCAGGCAAGAAACTGATGATTAAAGGAGCTAGACATGATTAGAGAAAAAAAAAATCAATAAATGTATAAACAAAAAGAGGTTTTCAGGCTTTAACCAGGTGATTTATTGCACATTTTGTGCCTCCTTTTACATTAAAGTTGTTAATGTAGTCCTACACAACTTGATTACACTTTGCGTTGTCTTCTGGAGTGCCTTGTACAAGAGCAGAAGAAAAAAATACCTTGTATATCACATGAATTGAAACAGTTTTGCTTAAAGTGAGAAGAATAGATCTTGATCATAGAAGATGAACACAACATCACAAAAGTGAATATCCACCAAATGATTTCTTGCCTGTTGACTTGGGAGAGGTTTGAAAGCAAAATATTATACTTCCTTGCAAAAATTGCAGAGAATAGTATCAAGTTAAATAGGACCTGTACGCTACAGCCATCTTTGACTGTATAAGGCTGAAGGGAAATTATAATTTGCATTTCAGTGGCAAGAAAGCAAAGAACTAATATCTGTTGTCATCAGACACTAGTGACTCTTTTACCATGCATGCACTTTTAAGAGTCCTTCCATAATAATAGTCATAGAAGTTACCTTTTGGGTACCTTTGGTTCATAGTTTTGTGTAGCACAGAGATATAGACCACATCAGCTTGTTAGAATTACGTATATTCTCCCACCTGAAAGAATAGCAACAATGGGTAGTTAACTGGATCACTTAATTCTTTCAGATGTGTATCTACCTTCAGTCAAAAAATCACTGCTGACATAAACACCCTTGCTTGTTCCAGGATCTTGCTTTGTACCATTCCTTTTGAAGCTCTGTTAAAGATTGAAAGCAGCCAATCTTATTTCACTAATGTGTAGACTTGTGTCATCATATTAATGAAAACATTCTTCTCATCATTTTCTGTTTAACACTGTGGAATAAAGCCCATTCCTAGGGGACAAGGAAATGCTCAGCTGAGTTCTCAGCAGATTGGCCTTCTTCCTATATTTGTTATGCAACATTCAAAAGTGATGGTGGCTGTGAAAGTCCTCAGCGCTTTCCATTTTCAGAGTGCAAAGTCCTTTCTGCCTCAGGTTTGATGTGGAGGTCACAGCTCAGGCTTTATGCCTGTGCTGTGATTGCATTCTCTTTCTCACAGAGCTTTCTGCACATGATATTGTGGAACAGGAATGGCTTGTTATACTGCCTGAAAAATTTATAATTAGACACATAACTTTTTGTAGCTCAGATATGCCATGTTGCTACTTACATACTTGCATGTATTGCTTCTTGACAGAATTTCTCCTACAGCTAACTGGTTCAAAAAGGTTTTGAATAATGTGAGAAATCTTCATCATACGTCTAACCCATATTTTGCCTATGATATTTTGTCTCTTTGCCAGGCCTAATTAGGTTCTTTCTTCATCCCTCATACAGTATTCCTACTGATTCGATTCACCCTGCCTTCTTTCTCTCTGTTTGGGGCCCAGAGCAGGAATTCCTTTACCATTTAGCAGTAATACATCAGGGTATACTTAGATATGACTGATAATAGTTGTCTTTTGAATGTCCCTTAGGCTGGACATACAGCTGGAAGAAGAAAATGTTAGCAGTCCAGTTCTCTGGGATCTTCAAATCCCCTGCATTGTCCACCATCTGCTGTGAAATTTTTCAGAGCACCAAAAAACTGGGCATTAACTTGCTTTCTGCAAGTTCAATCAAAACCTGTAAGTCTTTTACTTGAAAAGCTAAAACATAATCCTTCAATTACAGATAATGATTTTGTAGTTCAGTGAAATATAAGAAAACTTTGTGTAAATTGTTCAAAAATAAATGTAATTCCATAGAGCTGGAATGGAGAATGGATCAGTACAAATGTTCAAGCATTAGGCATGTAAGATGGATTCCTGAACAAGCCACATTTGCCTAATCAATAGTATGATGCAGAGAATGAAGAAGTCCTCTCTGTTTAGCCATTGCTCATTTGCAGGTTCCTCCACTTCAGCAATTCAGGGGTTCAAGACAGCTGCACTGCCAGATCACCGAAAAATCTATGTGACTTTAATGTGTTTTTTTACCCCAGAAATGTTGACATTTTAGATTGCTAATAGGGACACCGAAAAAGAGCAAAAAACCAAATGGTTGATTCCTTACAGATTGACTTCACAGCTTGTCTTTCACTCAAGTATGAATAAGGATGATGCTTTGAAAAAAAATTGATAGTCTGCCTTCCATTTGAAATAAAAGTTTTATGCTAAAGGAAACTTTGCCAATTAAAAAGTAATTAATGAATTAATAGGTTATATGAAACTTCCAGAAAACCAAACATAATAATGGGCTTTAAGTTCAGTTTAATTCATTCCATTTTCTGTTTCAATTAGAATCCATTAGGAAAGTAATTGCCAGTATTCATTGGAAGAATTTTTGTATAGGATCCCAGATTGCTTGGCTTAAACAGTATCACTCTGCTGACCATAGCAGAGCTTCACCAGCATCAATCTGCACAACTGAATGAACATTCAAATATGAGGCACGTAAGAGTCTTGCAAAGTAGAGGTTAGACTCTGCCTTACTTTAGACAAACTTCATAAAAATGGATCTGCCCAGTGTAAGATTATCTTCAAGTGGCAGAAAGCTATTGCAGTGTAGAGGGATGTTGTGCATCTAATGTATTCTTAGATAAATTTCAGCCATATATAATATACCTAGTGATTTCTGTTCATTCTCAAAATGTTTGGAAGTTAGATTACATGTTGTCATAATACCTGGTAAGATGTAAGAAAAACACATGGTTACTGACGTGCTTGACAGAGGGAACTAGATTTGTCTCAGCCAAGAAAAGAAGCAATTTAGTTTCTCAGTATTTTGGGAAAGATTTCATTTCATTATTGATTAAAGTGTGGGGTTTTTTTATTGACTAAATACAAATGTAATGAAAAACATTGCCTCAACCAATGAATTCTAAAATTCATTTGAGTGGCAATGACAGCGCTTTTGGTTTTCAGGACAATGTTCCTGATTATAAATCATGACATAACTCTAAAAACATACATACCTTCATGTATTACATGTACACAAACCTTTAACATGGAAATCAAAGTGTTCACAACCTTAGAGGCCATGCATTATACATCCAAGAAAAGAAAGGCCACAATCAAACATTACTTTTTCTTACTCATGAAATCTTGGCATGCCAGACAGTTCACGCTTATTAGGATAAGAACCTAAGTAACCAAGATAAATAGGAGAAAGGCAGCACTTATTTCCAATTGTTAGATGAAGAAACATAGGCACTGAAGGATTAAATGATTTGCTGTATTGGTTTTGGTGCCAAAGTTTTGGCAGCAGGACACTTACAAAGGCAGCTTCTGTAAGAAGCCGCCAGCAGTTTTCCATCTCAGATGGAGACAGTGCCAGCCAGCACCAAGATGGACCTGCTGCTGGTCGAGGCCAAGCCCATCAGCAACAGTGATAATGCCTCACAATAACATACTAAAGATGGTAAAAAGTTACTTCACAGGAGCAATTGCAGGCAGAGAGGAGGGAGAATATGTGAGAGGAACAGCTCTGCAGACACCAAGGTCAGTGAAGGAGGGGAAGGAAGTGCTCCAGGCACCAGAGCTGAGATTCCTCTGCAGCCCGCAGTGCAGACTGTGGTTAAGCAGCTGCGCCCCTACAGCCCACAGAGCTCCGTGGTGGAGCACATATCCATCTTCAGCCTGTGGAATCCACCTGGAGCAGATGAATATGCCCGAAGGAGGCTGTGACGCCATGAGGGACCCACACTGGTGTAGTTTGCATGTGAGCATCTGACCATAGCCTCCATTCCTCATCTACCTGCACCGCTGCAGGAGAGGAAGTGGAGAATCAGGAAAAAATTAAGCCTGGGAGTAAGGGACAGGTAGGGGGAAGGTGTTTTTATTTTTCATTATTCTACTCTGATTTGGTTGGTAATAAATTCAGGTGATTTCCCCAAGTTGAGTATGTTTTGTTTGTGATGGTGAATGATCTATCCCTGGCCTTCAGCTTGAGCCATGAGCCTTTTGTTAGGTTCTCCCTCTCCTGTACAACTGAGGAGGGAAGAGGTAGAGCTGCTTTGGTAGGCACCTAGCATCCAGCCAAGGTCAGCCCATCCTGTTTGCTTGTGACCACATAATCTGATGGAAGGCCATGGAATTGGGCCCAGACCACCTGAGCTGTCTTGGACCTAGTGCTTTAAATATAGACATGAGTGGTAATATAACATATATAGCAATATACTCTGATAAAGTTTGCATCTAAAGCTATGACTACCTCACACTGAAAGCTAGGTATTTTGATTATCATTCAAATTATTTAAGGTCAAGAGAAGGTTTAAAGATACTTCTTCTCCATCAATATTACACCTCTCAGATTTAAATATTTGCAAGAAAATAAAATCAAAGGAAAACATCTAGTGCTTATGTAAGAAGCGCTTGTCTAGATGTAATACACATAGTACATTTGATATGGTGTTAAAAAAAACCCCACAACACAATTTTGCTCTCTAAGTGAACTGATAATTGTACTCAAGGTCCGGTATGAACAACAGCTGAATTTTTCCATTTACTTATGATGAATCCCTGGTCATTAAAATATTAGATAATTATAAAATAATTTTAATTACTTAACTACCTTCACCCCCAACAATGCTTGTGCTGTAGATGTATCTCATGACAAGAAGCTTTTTCCTATCACTTGCAATGCTATGGAGAAACTACATTTTTAGATAAAATGTTCTGGGGACAAGCAGAGTCTCAGGTCAGTGCAGATTTGTTCACAGTCTCTAATAATTTCTATTTTCTTATAAGTTGAAATACTAATAGAAAAGTTAAAACCTGGGATATCTACCACAGCACTAATCCAGATCTTGACAGCAAAACCAATTTATTGAATACTGACAGGGTAAGCCACTGTATTGAAGGATATATATTCTGAAGACTTACAGAGTATAATAATGTGAAGGTGCTGAGGAGATAAGAGGTTTATTTTGAAATTTTTGGTGCATATGCTGATGCTTTAGTCTCTGTTCTTACTCCTCAGTAAAATACAGTATTGCAGACCTCAGGTCCAGGATCATAATATAAAAAGATTCTTCTGATGGAATAGGGAGTATTGATTGGCCTCTACACCAATCCAAGGTATAACAACACTTGGTCTCCATGCAAAGAAAAACCCCAAAACATAAAGGCACATCTGACCTCAAATCTGACCTTTATTTTGTATTCCTTTAAAAAAACCCCAAATGACTGAACAAAACACGATCTCAGTATCTACCTACTGCAGTCTGAGAGGAACTCGAGAGGAAACAGAAGTTTGATTAATAGAATGATGAAATGTTTATGTGTGAACACCTCTGTTCTCTGTGATTCCAGCTAATATGAAAGGACCATGTGACAGAAAAGAACAGCTCAAGAAACTACAATTTTAGGCCAAGTAGTATTTCAATGGAAAGATTCTTGAGAATTCATTTCCAGTTTTCCAGAGGTGCGAGGTAACTTTTCTGAACCTATTTGACTGTAACCCTAACATGGAGGAATTCAGCACCTGGCAGAACTGGTTTCCAGCCTTCAAGACTTTTTGAGGTCTATCCAAATATGAGCCATCTCAAATCCTTACATCTGAAAGTCAGAACTGGGAAGCCTGCTAACAACAGCTAGGATTATTTTATTGATCATTGCCAAATGCAAGCTGCAATAGATCAACTTTCTCACATGTACATATTCTCTCATGCACATTCCTGCACAGCATTTGTACTTAGTCCTACCTTGGGATGGTATCTTTCTTGACTGAGATTTTATTTTTCAAGGTCTTCTATTTTTGAATATGCATTGACTTTGCACTTTATTTTCAAACTTGACATCAGACCTTAGAATCGTGTGCCATTACATAGCAGGTTAATTCTCTTTGACTGGATGCATGGAGGTTTAACAGATAAAGAGGTGAAGAATAAACAGAGAGTGAGGTGAAAAAGGAGAAAGAATTTTGGAAGGTATTTTTACCTCAAGTAAGACAAGGATGTAAAATATATAGCTATAATGTGGAATCTATTTTATTTTTAAAGAAAGGCTGATAAATAAATAAATCCTATAAGAACAGAGGAGAAACAAATATTGAGGATAAGAATAAGTGAGGTAGTTTCTACAGCCACACGGTTAAAATTAATAGAGATAAAATTAAGAATTAACAAACTATTCACTCTTTTTGCCCTCTATCCTCAAAAATAATAATTTTTTTTTACCAGACTGATCTAAAATATATATAATATACCATTTTGCATGTTTGGGCAACTGATCTTCCACCTCTGATTGTTGTCTGGGTTGTTGTCACAAAGAGCCATAGTCATCAGTGTCATAGAAGTCATGAAAAAAAGTCTTTCCTGTGAAGCACCTTGACAATTTAAGATAGCTGCCAGTGACAAACAGAGAGAGAATCTGTTAAACCAGAACAGACTTCCTGTTCTCTTACTGGCTAAAGCTTTGCCTTTCCCATAGCTATTCATGGAGCTAAGAGTGCAATAAATGCATTAAATACATCAGGGATAAAGAAAGAGAGAAAGGGAAAAAAGCCAACAAAACAACACCAAAAATCGCATCTGCAAAAAGATGGGTAGCCAGCAGAGATCTATGAATAATTTAAAAGGCACCTGTCTCTCCTCATATTGGCAACTTTGAACTGCTCTTGCCTTGCAGATATTTTTCAATTGCCTGAGCAAAAAACATTGTCTCAAAAGTCTCAAAAAACTTAAAAGTGCTTAACACTCCTCCGAGATGCTTCAAGGAAAACTTTAGCATTATACAAAAGCATTTCAACTTACTCTGTGCATACTTTTATTGATGACAGTTATAACAGAAGGAGCGCATCACTGGGGGAAGTAGAGCATTCAATTAGGCAGAAAATCTTTACACCAAATTACACTTTCCTTTACAAGTTAGGTCCCAGCTCAGCCACAGGTAGCTGGAATTCAGACAGAAATCTTGGAACGAAGTAAACAGCCTAGGTTATCACAGAATCGTTTAGGCTGGAAAAGACCTCTAAAATCATCGAGTCCATTCTTTGACTGATCACCACCCTGTCAACTAGACCATAGCACTAGAGTGCCACATCCAGTCCTTTCTTGAACATCTCCAGGGGTGGTGACTTGACCTCGTCCTTGAGCAGTTTGTTCCATGCTTGACAGTCTTTCCATGAAGAAATTCTTCCTGATGTCCAACCTGAAGCTCCCCTGGCACAGCTTGAGGTTGTGTCCTCTCATCCAGTCTCTAGCTGACTGGAAGAAGAGACCAGCCCCCACTTGGCTACAACCTTCTTTCAGGTAGTTGTAGAAAACAATGAGGTCTCCCTTGAGCCTCCTTTTCTCCAGACTAAAAACTCCAGCTTTCTCAGCCACTCCTCATAGGACTTGCATTCCAGACCCTTCACCAGCCTTGTTGCCCTTCTCTGGACATGCTCCAGCATCTCAACATCCTTCCTAAATTGAGGGTCCTGGAACTGGAGGTATTCAATGTATTGCCTCCCCAGTGCTGAATACTGAGGGACAATCACTTCCCTGGTCTGCTGCTCACACTAGTTTTGATACAGACCAGGATGCCATTGGCCTTCTTGGCCACCTGGACACTCACTGGCTCATGTTTAGCCACTGCTGACCAGCACCCGCAGGTCCTTTTCCACCGGGCAGCTTTCCAGCCACTGTGTCCCCAGCCTGTAGCACTGCCTGGGGTTGTTGTGACCCAAATGCGGGAGGCTGAGTGAGATGATCATAATGAGCTCTACTGGGCTAAAAAACATAGTAATTTCAGAATCTACCAAGAGAACCTCATTATCTTATTGAACTTATTATCATGTGGAAACACTGTGATCTGAGCCTAAAGCATTTGTTAGGTGCTGGGGATTATGCCTGTTCTGTTGGACTAAAACAATATCCCAAACCCAAGTCTTAAAAATAACCCCATTGTGTGGGGGTATAATTAGAGAGTTGTGATAAAGTGCTGGTAATAGCATTCACCATGATAGTCTGCCTATTCACAGAATCTTTCATTGTACAGTGTTGATTCTCCCCTGCATGTCTGTTCAAGACAACTGTTTGGGCTTAGAAATCGTCATTTATCCAATGAACACTAACAAGGAAGGTTACAGCAGATGGGTAAATAGATGGGCCCCAGGAATTTCTCAGAATAATGTTGTAAAAGGATGATCTAAATACCTGTCCCCATGTGAAGGATTCTATTAGGACATGACAATAATAGCAGGAATGGGCAAACACATTTCAAAAGTGAATATATATGACAATACATACATCTATAAAAACGTGTGTCTTATCAGAATTGAACCATCTTGTAACACAGAAGGACTTTCAGCAGAATTAAAAAAACTCATCGTATCACTGTTAAATTAATTTTTTTTCCTGTTTTCAACTAAAATCTCAAATTCTATTAAAAAATTGCTCTGACTGAGAATGACAATTTTAATCTGTGGAAATTGGTTATGACTGATGATTTCCATCACAGATGCTTTTGCATCTTAGAAGTGTATCACAAAAATAAAGAAAAGGGACTGAGTTTAAAAAGGTAATCCATCACCTGAAGCATTAGTAGCATGTAAGGTGAGATCTTTCTGGAACTACTTTGGTATTGCCTTGGCCTGCTCTGTTCAAAATGGAGCTGTCAACAGTTGGTAATAAAAGACATTACAAAAGACAGTTAAAATCTGTGTCACTGACCTCTTTCAGAAAAGAAAGTTGGCCTAAATTATGAGGGCTTCAAGGCTGTATTTGTTCAATGTTTTGCAAGGCTGAAGCAATCATCATTGTCAGCTTTTACAAGCAGAGAATAAGGGTGTTATTTGTGAAACTTGTTCCTGTGATACAGTTCTGCCCTTGAATTCCCATTCAGCTTTCCCAAGTTTCGCTCTTTCATCACAAATTTCAGATATAAGTAGTTCTAAAATATTAATTACTGAAGTGAGATTTCCTTATGATATCAAAGCAGTACTTCAGTCCCATCCCAGAGAAATCAGGGACCGCTGAGAGGCCATTTTCTTTAGCTAAGTTTCTGGTTGAAACAGTGTAGTTTGGGGATAATGGGGTGTGGCAGGTGGATGAAATATTCTGATCTATCCTTCTACTTGTGAGTCCATTTTCCCTATAGCATCATAAAATAGAGCAATACCGTGCACATTCCTGCCTGAATCCTGGACCTGAACTGACAACTTCCTTTCCAGGTCTCTCTTCTTGAGATGCAATGCAACAGAGCAAACACAAAAAATGTAAATTAAAAATAGACCAGCTATTCTTCAGAGCAGCTCTCAATGGCATCTTAGGATATTATCAGGGGAGTACCAGCAGCTGATCTCAGCAATAAGGAAGCTGGAGGTACTGAAGAGAAACGCAGTGGCAACACAATGTTTAAAGGACTCACACTGAAAAAAAAGAAAAGAGGGTGAGGGACAGGCTACAATAAAAAAATTATTAAGAAATTTTATTAGAGAAATTTTGCTTGCCATAGAAAGTCCACAGTTTTCTCAGTTTTCCCTGTTTAAGTATGCTTGTGAAGAAACTCATTAAATTGGCCATTTTATAGTTCTGCTACTCATTTCATCCTTTTTTGTTTCCTTTTATTTTTATTATTTTTTGTGTGGGACCAAGTAAATGTGATCACAAACTTTTGATCCGAACAGAAAGATTCTAGCTATTAAAAAACCAAGAAACTCAGAACACTGACTATAAATCTGTGAACAGATTAAATCATTCATACAGAGAGCCAAATCACAATTTTTTAAAAAAAACCCCACCAAACATCAGAAGTGAACTTGCTTTTCTTTACACAGAAAAGTAAAAATAAAAAAACCTCGATTATGCCTCAACAAGGTGATATTTTATGCCCACAAACATGGAATAACAGAAATACAATAGATAAAAAAATCAGAAAAATATTGAATAAATTTAATGCAGAATTAAATCCTGATTGTCTGTGCATATCTATTAAAATATTTAGCATTTTTCGGCCTTTCTTTCTTATGTTTGGAATTGAGAAATGTTGGTATTGCAACTTTACAAACATAATTTTCCTTTATTTTCTGGGAAGTCTCAAACTTAATCAATAAACTCAGTTTCATGTCCTATTAATTATCTTTAAAAGGTTGACATTATAAGCAAACTAGCAGGGTATTTAGTAGACTCACTGTAAATATTTCATTTTAAGAGATGAAGCTCTTTTTATACATCAATCAAAATGTGATTTTCCGTAGTAATACACAAATGTAATGGGTTTCACCTGTGTGCCTTTATGTCAGCAGGTACACAGTTTATGAACTTCATAGAAGCAATGTGGAGTTAAAATCAATTTTTAAATATATGCTTAGTACTTTACTAAATTACAAAATGAATGTAATTAGCAAAACTTTCTATTTCCTGAAATTTAATTTATTTATCTGGAATAGATTTGTTCCTGGGATGATTAGGTTCAGTAGTCACATAATGCAAGATGCACTATTCAAAGGAGGTATTACTCTTTTGAAGTAAAGCAAGCCTCTTGTAAAAAATTAACCACTCAAAATGAAAAACCACTGGGAGAGCTATTTTTTCTCCAGATAACATAACAATTATTTTAGAAATAGTTTGATATAATCTTAGAATTAAACACATATTTCTGCTGAAAACAACCACATAAAATGGAATTTGCTGATTGCATGCTTGTTTCCTAGAACAACAAGAAATTTCAGGCAAGAGGCACCTTTTATTCTAACAAAATGCAACATACGCAAAACTTTTACAATAAAGAATAGAAAAGGTACTTTTTTCTTCCTCTTTCTAGGCCAGTTCTCAATTTCTCTGATGTCCCTTGATATGGGCATTCACACCATTGGGTCTTCTTTCCAACTTCCTCCTGCTCACCCCAAGAAAACTTAATGGACTTCAGCTTCCAATTTTACATTCTTGCCCTTGAATCACAGCTACAAATATGTGTCAATGGCAATTAAAGCATTTACTTTCTATCCACAAAGAAGAGGCTCATTTTCAAAATGATTTCTGATGTTTTTAAGAAAGTCTTCAATTTCCTGAGGTAAAATGAACAATATGCTGTACAAATATATAATTTAAATATATTAAATGTAGCAGTTATGGTAATGCTAATACCATAAATATTGTCATAAATTCTTAGTAATATTTTACATGACTATGCAAAACTGAAAATCTACATGGAAAACCAGGACTGCATTTAGTTTTGATGTCTCACTGCAAGCCAGTGTGTGGTGTGAGTGCAGACCTGCTCACCAGCTACTGCTAGGAACTTGGGAGACATGTGACTAAACTCACATGTCATCATTGCAATATCTTCACTTTTTAGGTTGTTGTCTTTTTGTCTTCTCTCTAAATCTATGTAACTTTTTTGGCAAAGCTCCCTCCAGCAGATTTTTCTGACAGATGCAGGCAAAATCTTTTCATACCACCAGTGTTATCATCCAGACATCAATTTAAACCTTTGTTGTTTCAGTGCACTGTGCAAACACAATGCTCAGTTCACATGTGTCATGGTAAGATAATTGGGTATAACCACTTGGTGTCCTCACCCCTCTTGCTTCACAATGGCTTTTGAAAATGATATCTGATGGCCAGCAGTGACTTGGCAGCAGCTATCAGTTTTCTCCTTTTATTGGAACGCTTGCCGGGAAATGCATGATGGTGTAAACTCATTTTTTATGTATTTATTTAATATAAATTAAATTTAAAAAAACCCAAACAAGCATTTAAAGCCACTGCACCTAAATGTGACTCTTACTTGTAACATGGCAACTTTGGAAGGGAGTACTTCATGCATACTGGGATAAAAAGAGCACAAATGGCACCTGACTATAAGTACTTGTAAAAATAGGTGAATTTAATCTCAATAGATTCTACAGATTTTTAAGTACATACTTACTGCTAAGTGCTTGGACAGTCCTACTATATAACAAGTTTACAGGTAATGATGTGCACACCTACAAAAAGTAGCATGGCTTTAAAGCTTTTTCAAATATGATAAAATCTTTGTCTTTTTGCTCCATTTCTTAATTGGCTGGTCATATTTTCTTTCTGAGTAACTCCTTGTCATATTATGGTCTCAAATGTAACCAAATACTTCCTCCATTTCATAGAAAAGCAGATGAAATTAAATAACCCAACATTTTGTTTCTCCTGTAGCAATTCTTAGTACAGTTCAGGAAGCATTTGTCCTTGCTAAGATTTAAAAGGAATGGTTGCCAACAATCCCAAAAAGACTGAAATATCAGCCAAGAACAGAACAGAGGTAACATAATCCTGGGTCTTACCATACCTGTTATATCTGAACCAGAGAAAACATGCAAGAGAGGAGCTTGTTATTCCAACTCTAGATGATTAAATGATCCAGAAAGCAATGCCATTGTTTTTGAGGACAGGAATGAGATAAAATGATGAAACTCTTTAACTCATGTATTTTCAAGTGCAGAATCTGGATCTGAATACTCTTTTAACACTTGCTGTGATGTTTTCTATGACTTCTGAAAAATTGATCCTGAAAGAAGCTGAAAACTCTCTTTGTGATGGTCTATTAATATATATAATTGTTTCTGGACTGGATTAAATTACTCCCATTTCACAGAATCAATGTCCTGTTTGATCTGTCTGGTTGAATGTATATGCCTGGTCTGAGATGCAGTTGATGTACCTAGCTCCACTTGAATTATGTAGTTTTTTAATGTATGGAATGCAACACTCAGGATCATGCCCTAAGTCTTGCTCCTTGGAACACAGCAGACAATTATACATTGTAAAGTCTATTGAAACACAGTTGTGTAAACATGACATTCCCTACAGCATATTGAAATTCAACTTTCTGGAGAACCATTCTTGTTTAAACTGTGCACTCTTTGCATAACAAAACCCTACATATAACACTAGACTACTTCAGGGCTTGAAAGACTGGTGCTAAGCTTTTGAAACTCAAAGCTTTGAAATTGTTACTATTTTTCTCTGAAAAAAATGGATTCTTGAGGTCACATTCTTCTTCTTTTCATTTTGTCATCAGTTATGAAAGCGGGTTGTGTGGTAGGTCTCCAAGGAAGAAAGAGGGAACAGCCCACAAAAATAAAAACAATGCAAAGGTAAAAACGTTAACAAAACATGTCATTTTCTGCCATGATATTTAGCTCTACTATTAAGGCTTTGTACATTAAAAATTTGTAGTATGACAGAAAAACAGCAAACCCCACACTAAACATTTTTAAAGCCATGGGAATTGCACATACCCTAATTCTGTGTACTTCTGAGAAGATCTTGATATCTTTAAATACAAATTTCTTTCCCTCATTGCCAGACTGAAAGAGTGTGCCAATGGTTAATATCAACAACAGTAACAACAGTAACAAAAATATCACTCTGCTTTTCCAGAACTCAAGGTATTATTACTGACACAGAAGAGTACATTTACCTTTTAGGAAATCTGACAAGTGATGTATGAAAAGTCTGTCATGCTTCACAGAATGCTAGTAAAGCACAACATGAGTTAATGAATGTTGATAGAAGTAGGCATAATGGTTAGGGTAGCTCTATTTAATCAAAATACATGGGGTTCATGGTTCTATTCATTTGCAGAGGGAAGGTGCTTTCATTTTTCCAGAAAACTTACATCAATAATATTCAGTAATCTGCTCATTTCTAGCTGCTAAATTTCTTTCTCCTGTCATGCAGTTCTCTTGTAGGCTCTGAACACTTGGAAATATGGGGGAACGACTCAACATGCTTAATAACAATATTTCAAACAGACTGAAGTTCTCCTCTTCCTGTTAGATGTAGGCAATTTTGCAAAGGCTTTCCTTGTGAAAATTCTATCACGATCCCTTTTGTTTCTTTGTCTCTGAGGACATTTGGCTTCAACATAAGCAAAAATTGAGGAAGAAAGCAGAGACCCTCAGCCAAACAGTCATCGCTGTAAGGACTTAAAGAGCACAGTTGCCTTTCTCAAACTGTCAAGGCCACAGAAAGAACTTGCTTTAAGATAAGGCATCACAGTAAGAGCTTGAGGGAAGCATGGAAGGGAGGAATTTGCAACAAGAAGATGCTAATTCCAGGCCTGGTGGAGGCGAGATCTGCTTAGCACATCCTGGTTAACACATCCAGACAAAAATTCCTGCTGTGGCAAACTGTGGGAAAGGAAGCAACTGCTCATACACGTGCCACCCCAGGTTATGGGAACATCTGTGACCACCCCACAGATACCCAGAACTTGGACTGTATAAAGGTGGTACCCTCAGAAGAATGACTACGGGACCCCACCACCAAGAAGCCCAGGGTGAAGAAGGACCAACAGGACAAGGCTGGATCCACAGGTGGTGACTGTCTTCCACTTGACCTCTCTCTGCCTCCTTCCCTTTTTTTCTATTTCTTGCCCCCTCTCTCTACTGCACATGTATTGTTAAATAAAATCCATATTTTTGACTTCGACATATGGTCTCATTTGCTCCTTAATTCGGGGAGATGCATCTCTCACTAACTGGATCTTAACAATCACCCAGGAAAAAACCAAAAAGTAACAAAAATGCATGATGCTGTGAGGGGAGGGATCAAAATCTGTACTTTCCAGTTCTTCATAACAGCAGCAGCCTTTCCAGGGGCTTGTGCCAAAGTTAGCACATTTTTTGAGAGCTGACGCAGAACAGAGATGATAAGGGACAAGGGAGCAGCTGCTTGCTTTGGACTGTTCTGCTGGCAACATAGCTGGATTTTGCACTAAGTGGCAGTGGCTTCTATTCAGCAGCTTACAATTCTCTCTCACTCATCCTCAGTAGGAGTGGAATGCAGCTGCAGCTGAGACACCACTAGTGATAAGCTAAGCTGAGAAGACAGAGAAGGAAGAAAGAAAAGCTATGTAGTAGTATGACATGATAAACATCCAAAACCAAAGAAAATAAATTGAGCTTAAATTTCTCATAGCTCTTATTTCCATTAGAGGTTCCTGGTCTATTGCCCCCTACATGTGGCACAGGATCCTCTTAAGGGGAGGCCCAGTCTTCTTGTGAGCCTTGGTGGGGGGCAATGCAAGGAGTTAAGACCATGTATAGTCTGTTTGTTTTCTTATAATATTATGTACATAATACGAACACACACATACTTTGCTACAGCAAACTTAAGTACAAGTTTATGGAAGAGATACGTCCTTAAATGAGTCCAGTAGCATGTTGTAAATGAATAGAGGATGAATAGGGTGCTTCTGGGTGAAATAGCTCCCCCTCTCAGTTTGAGTCCTCTGAAAGAAAGAAATTTTTGGCCAGGGCATCCTGTGAGAGGGCAAAATAGCCTTCTAATGGAAATGGTAGCTCCTAGGGTCTTGGAGATAGACAATTATGAATGACTTGATGAAAAGTTGTAATGGATTTTAGAACCATGTGATTTTTCTTACAGTGTTGGCTGCAAACTATGTAATGTGGTACATGGAAAAATTTAGAAGACTATAAATCATGCAGGACTTTAAGGAGCTCTTTGTGCTTCCTATTTCTTTCTAAGCATTTCAGCAAAGCTACCTTAACTCTTCTGATAAATGTGACAAATTTCTTTAGTTGATGCTGTTCATTTCCAGATAAAATAATGAACCATGAGGTACAGAATGGTATCTGAAAGTTATCATTAATTTATTTCCTATTTCTTGTTAATTTATAATGTATTTTTGAGGCCCATCTTTTTATTGTCGTGGGGTCTTTTCAAAAATGTAGCAGTAAATGCACTGATTTTGCAGCTTTATTTCTCTTGAAACAGTTAATATCTCTCCACTGACAGATCCACCCATGAAACAGCCCTAATAACGTAATTTAAAACATGGAAAGTGTTGCACTTGTTTTGTTTCTGTATTTTGGAACCTATTGCTATTCAATTTAGTACTCTAAATGAACTCATATCATATCCCATTATTGAGGAAAATGACCACCTGCCTCCCCCATATGTTGATTTCAGTTTTAAATAGTGCCATTTGAAAGTCTTGAAACTCATTAGAGCGACAGGGTTTGAGCATACAGGCTCTGTCACTCAGAAAAAAAGATATGGGGAAGCAGAATCTGAATTTTAAAAATCACCCAAAATAATTTTTAAATTTTTTTTTTCATTTTCTAGTCTTTGACTTGCTTATAGCCTTCCAGATTAATAAAAAAATAAAAATTAGTAGTTATATTTACAGGTTTTATCATTTTTCCTGATAGTTTAGAGTCTATTTTTTTATTATAATTGTTTTCCAAAGTTTTATTTTTATACAGTCTTTTATTCAAATATTTTGAAACAGAACTCAGTTCTGGCTGTAAATTGCTGACTTTCTTGCAAGCTACCTCCCCAAACAGAACAGAACATTGAAAATATGACTTAACCTTTTCCAGGCTTTGGGTTGTCCATATCTAACGATTTAGCAAGACTACTGCAGATATTTTAAAACCTACCAATTCAAAGACAGGTAGGGATCTAGTCTGAATGTTAGATCAAGACATATTCTTGAAATTGTTATTTTCTATTAACGATTATCTACTATATATTTCTATACGTAGTAGCACTGTGCAAAATAAGAGAATCCCACTCTTGATGATGCAGGTCTTTATCACCTCTACATACTCTACAGTAATGCTTGGTTGTGGAGCAGGTAAGCTCTTGCCTCTAGGTGGATACCTAAAATGGCTCACTAGCTAGACTAAATCATTTAAATTGGAGTCCTATCTTGAGGGACTGCCAGAGGCGTCCTGTTGCAGAAGTACAAAATGTTCAGAACTCAAAACACAGTCTATAGTATTATAGCTAATACTGTATGGGCAAATATGCTTGCAAAGTCACACTGTTGTCTTCCATATAGAATAGCCATTCACTCATTCTGTACTTTAGGATCTTGTCCAACTGCTCAATTTTTATGAAGGGAGGATTCGCCAGATACACCAGCTGAAACAAATATTAAAAAGGCTGAAGTGCTAAAGGGGCACAACTGGGCATTCTGTACTGTAATCTCAAGTCTCAGGAGATAAGACATAACTTCTGCTTCTAACAGGATGCATGCCCTCACTTTGGGTATATCTTGCTAACCTTTCATGAATCTTTGGCTGCCAAGACCTTTAGACCTTTTGGAAACCTGTATTCTTTCTGTCTCCACATCCTGTTCTAAAGGAAAATACTTTTAATTTTCAGGGCTGTTCTGAGGATAGGGATGCTTTCAGTTATTGAGAAAGATGGAAATACTGCCTTGTTTTACAGATTCCCAAACATTTAGAAGGAAGGAATTTTTCAGTTAAGACTGACAGCAAATCTGCTTCACTTGGCTCAAAATTTCAAATTCCTACCAACTCCACAGGCCCCCAAATAAATGCGGTCTCATTTCTTACATCATGACACAGCTTGTTGATGCTCACTGTACAAGTGGACAGCTCAAACAATGTAAACCTTATTGTAAGGGGTGCTGTGTCCTGTAATCCCTGTCTGGGATTTCTGCTTCACAAGATGCATCATTCTTTTGATGACAGAGCACCCTCACAGACACAGAGGTTCATGTCTGTCCTGTTTCTTTCTGTTGCGGGTTTACTCTTGTAAGTGAACACCACCAGTGATGAATGACGGAAAAACAGAACAAAGGTTGTGATTGGGTCATTTCTCTACATACAGAAAATAGGTCACCCCTAGCATACTACTGTGCCTGTTTTATACTCGTACTACTAAAGTTCTGGACAAACAGATTTTTTGGCTACTGCTGTGGGCGACCTAAGCAGGGAGGGGTCCCTCCCAGCAAAACCAACAGGTTTCAGATCCATGTTTTCCCTCCCACCAGTAGAAAAAGGTAAAAGTCTGGCTTTGCAGGGCCTTCCCCACAACTCTCCATCCCAGTTGCATCCTTTCTCCTTCACTCACCCCTACCTGTGGCAGGAGCAGCCTGCCCTTGGCCCTCCTTTCTTGCCTGCTCTGCAGAAAAGCCTTGAAGTAACTTTGATAAAGATCATGGCAACTTCCTAGCTTTCTGTCCCCAGGGAGATTCCATGACAGAAGTATTCAACAACTGGGGAACCTATAGTTGACAACAGGGAGACTACAAAATTGCAAGAATCTGTCTTTAAAGCACAGCAAAACTGGTGACACAGAGGCTGACACAGACACTCAAATAGCATCTGAATACATAAACAGTATATTGAATGCTCTCTGTCAAATCTTCTGCATGACACAAGACTATTTGGAACTGTCAGAAAGTGTCATCTAAGAATTGTGTCTTCACAACAATAACTGAGAATTTGAAGAAACAATGCAACCATGAACTGCTAAACTCAGAGAGATGTTAAATTCCTGGAATTAGCAAACCTGAATAAGATTAAATATTTTCCAATAAAGCCATTTTATGAATTAGAGGGGAGGTCAAAGGAGGGTGATCCACAGTAATTCTTTGAGCAAATTTACTGAACAATCTCACCTCTAAAGCAAGATCACAGCTAAGACAATTTGCTAATACAAATGTGAAAATAAAATTTCATCAAAATGCATGCAAAATTAAATTTACAAATACAAAGAAGGGTTGTGGCTGAAGAGACACAGAGGATCTGCATGGAAAAAACATGGACTTGGGATCAAAGACCTTCTGTGAACCCGTGTTGAAAACAAACGTATTCATTCAGAGAATATCCCACAGGTCAGATTTTACACATAACTAGACAGGAGTTTGAGAAAGGAATTAGAAAAACACTTGTGGTCAAAACTCCCTTTATTAAGGAAGGCATCTTTTCTTTTTTTTTTCATTTCTCACACTTAAAAAAAACTAAGAGGCTATAAACATATATTTCTAGGACATGTTTAATGATAATATTTCATAATCAGGTACATTTTTATAAAGGTTTACACTGTTTTGAAGCTATGAATAAATTTGAAAATGAGAATTGCCAAAAATATTGCACATTTGTTTTAGAAAACAGGTTTGTGAGAACTGGAGATTACAGCTGGCATCATTAATCCGTTCAAAAAGCTTTCCCTGCATTTTGAAATTTTTTGGAGTTAAGAAATCAGTAAATTTTTGAGTCTGTATAAGACAGTGATGCAGTGCAAAACAGGAAACTAATATTCAATCTGTCATCAGATGCAAACACAGAAAAGCAAAACACAGAGACCACTGGACAACAGTGAAGGCTATGCCCACATTATTAAGTTGGGCCTGCCCGTGTCAGTCCAAGGTATGAGAACAATCATCCCCGTCAGATGATTTCACTGTGCCAGCAAAACCTTGGTGTGGATGCAGCAATGCTAACAGAAGATGTTTTTTGCCATTATTCAGGGACCTGGTGTTATTAAGCAAGCCAAAGAGCTTGTGTCAGCATGCTCCATGTCTACACTTAAGAGGGTTTGCTGACAGCACAGCAGAACCTCTCTAGCGTAGACAAGGTTAAAGACTTCTTCAGAATGTGCAAGAGAGGGAAATGGGATTGTAATCTTGCAAAGCAAAATTGCCATTTTATAATAGTATGGTCATAGTATGAACAGGATGAAAATAAATAGCAGTAAGAATAACGAAGGTCCAAAGACATCTATAAAGTCAGAGATTTCAGCTCATATTGGTTATACCTGCAGTAGGAAGGGATCTGAATGAAGATTCATATAACAAACACACAATCGAAAGTAAGCAAACTTGTTCAGAGCAATCATGGTAGGGTCTCCACAGCAGAGTTAAGAAAAGAAATGTTAAGACCATGATGACTTTCAGAGCATGGCACCTGGAGATGTACAAAATAACTCAACTGTTATAACTGAAAAAAAAGAGAACAATAATATTCACTGAAGAGAACAAAACCAAGACAAACTTTATATTATTGCAAAAGCTAGAGACACCATTAGGTGGAAAATCTGCCTGACAGCCCTTTGAAACAGCTTATTTGCATAAACCTAAACAGTTTAGAAAATTCTCACTGCCAAATTTCTGCAATAGAAAAAGTATTTTCTGACTTAACTGAAGCAGAAGCAGTGCAGTTAAAACACCAAAGGCAGGCAGCAATGATTGCTACAGCAGGCAGCTACTGCACTATGTTTGTATGCCAACAGGTAGATTTAGTGGCCCAAAAGCACTTGTCAGCCATGATAATGTCCACTGTACAAACCCTGACATGGGATAATAGAAGAAGGCACAATTTTTCTGTAAGCAATAGATACATGAAACTAAAATTAAAGAGAGGTTCCATAGAATTGTATACTTGGCATATTCACTCAATGATTAATTATGTCACCTAACAGTTACCAACAAACCAGTACTCGTGCATCAGAGACATTCTGGGCAGTGAAACGGATACATAAAAAGTGCAAAAGAACAACTTTATCACAGTTGTTCTGCATAGAAAATAGGATGAACATGTTAATGGACAGGAAACTGAGTAGAAAGTGATCCCTTTAAATACATATAAAAAGGATTAGTATCCACATGCTGGCTTCTTCTCCAAAGTAATTTTGCAGTATTCAAGTATAAGAACTGAACAAATATATAAAGAATTGTGTGTAACTGAAATACAAAGAAATCTTAAACTAAGCTCATAACTTGCTGGTTTGTAGGGAGGGATAGAAAGACTCCAAGAGCGAAAGAGAAAGGACAAAAACCAGTGAGGGTTCCTTCTGGCCTTTGTATTGTTTGTACAGTCAGAAAGACCATTTCAGAATGAAAAACACCCAGCTGTTTCCCAGCAAGCTGGAAAGAAGTAAGCATCCAACAGGTTTAATACATAAGAGCGATCAACCAGAATAAAGCCTTATTGTAAACAGGGAGTTCTGCCAAGACTATATTGAGCTATTTTTGGACTTCTAGACAGTACACACACCTTACATTGTACATTGTAGTCAAGGCTCTTTGCAGGCTGGTTATGGTGGAAGTGTGAAAATGCAGGCCAAGTGACAGAATGAAAATCCAGGGTTTTCTCCAGAGGCCTGGGGACAGATGAACCTTTTTGCTATGAGCTACAAAACCAGCCACATATTCCTTAGGCTACCAGAAAGGAAACAAACTATGACACACTACCACAAACACTATCATAGATTAACCATTTAATCAGACATACTATTACAGCAGTAGTTTCAAGCAAACTCTTCTTTATCTTTCCCACATAATTCACAGGACACTATGAAATAACTTTGAATCCTGCACTGCTATACCATGTAAGTTGAATGACAAAGTTCAGGTGGTAGTTAAAATAGACAAAAGCCTTTAATAAACTCTATATTTATATCTATAAAGAAAGATACATGGTTAGTTCTCCTGAATGAAATGACTTCTCCATAAACAACATTATTTTTTCCATACTGGATGCCAAACACACCATTTTGTAATAGCTTTAGCATTACTAATGTTGAATGGATAGAAAGACTAACAGAAAAATGTGGGAGAGACACCTTAAGGCCAAAACTTTTGATAACTGACAAGATAGAGAGCTTCCAAAATGATCTCAGGAAATATTTGCAAAAACAGCTTGTTTCTCAGGATCAATTGCCCACTTCTAAGGATGCTAAATATGCTGAACAGCTAAATCCTCATTCATAAAAGAGTAATTGATGAGCATATATTTCAAATAACTTCATCTAGAAAGAAAATAAACAGGATATGTAGGATAAAGAAATATGCTCTCTTCTGACACCTGATTAACAAGAAATGGAAACCCCCTCCAGCATGGCCCATGACTGATAGCAATCAAAATAGACTCTCAAAACATTGTACCACCTGAAGAATCAAATGTTAGACAAGCTCCAGTTTTTGGAGAGCTATATACAAATATTATTGCAGCCTCTTGATACTTAAAAGGGGCTCTCTTTTGATGGAGAGAGGTTTTTATGAAGGCTTGTAAGTTACAGGACAAGGAGCAATAGTTTTAAACGGAAAGAGGGGAGCTTTAGATTGGACACAAGGAATATTTTACAATTACGTGATCGTGAGACATTGGAACAGGTTATCCAGAGAAACTGTGGGTGCCTTATCCTGGAAGGACTCAACGTCATGTTGGTCAGTGCTTTGAGCAACATAATCTTGTGAAAGGTGTCCCTGTTCATGGCAGGAATGATCTTTGAAGGTGCCTTCCAACCCAAAGTATGCTCTGTGATTTGATGATGGAAGAGAGTCTTAGGAAGGATGTCTGTGCTTTGACCATACAGAGAAACTTAAATAGGAAAAGTCTTGGAAAAGAAAACAAAATACGAGAGAAAGAATAAAGTTTGAATCATGCCCTGACTTGACTTCTCTCTTTTTATATTCTTACACCACGCACATCCTTTTCAAGCTAATTATCCAGCTGCTTAGATAAACTTATTGACTGCTAATTTACTATGTACATTTTTAGGATTGATTATGCAAGTTGTAGTTGCAAGACAGAGCCCCTAGACAATAGGAGATATGTCTATGTTTACTTCCAGAGCTAGAGAGCATATATATTATAGAGTTCATTTTCAAAACCAGAGGCTTCTGACTGAATTTCTGTACTATCTTGCAAATACCACAGAATTGCTGCCCTGCAGGGACATTCAGGAGGTAGTAACCATGTAATCCATCACTCCCTACAGAAGCTCATATCCCAGTGCAACATTATAATGAGACTTTTGGTCCTCATTATAAAAAAGTAGATAGAAAGCTTATTTTATTTCTGTTAAATCCAGCCCAATGTTAACCAGTCAAATTAGAGAAAAAAGTATTAATAATAATGGCACATTCTCCTTTGTATATTATCATTCAGCTCCAAATTTTCTTTTGTGACCAAAGCTACCAGTTACAACAAAGGAGGGCTCACAGGGGCAGGACAGCCCTTTCTCAGTTACTTTTTTTGCCCAGGACTCCTAAATGCAAATCTATGCAGCAGAGTTATTCTCATAAGATGATAGTTGGAAGAACTAAACCACCCTGGGGAGAGAAAACGTAATTTTGCATCTCTCATCATTTTGAACTTGTCTAGTACATAACTTCTGAAGGAATGAATGAAAACACCTTGGTTGGCTCAGATGGAAAGTAGAGCTACTTAGAGCTGCTGCTTATGAAGAGAAATCCAAGTTGCAGCCAGTTTCTTACCAGAGAAGAAACCGGGGTCAAACGAACAAGTACATGTAATTTTTTTGATGCAGCAGTGTTTCCTATATGATAAAATGCACACTGCTTTGAGAACACAGGCTACACAGTCAACACAGACTTCTCCTTCATTCTTCAGGAAGTTCAGCCTGGAGTTGTTACCTAGCTCTCAGCAGACAACCCTGAGTCTTTCCAAATGCTGGATAAAGCTAGAGAAAATCAAGAAAAAGCAGATTTTATGGTAATTATCAGCCATTTCCCCAAAACCAGATGTCTCAAAATTAGCAGCCAGTACTCTTCCACACCAAAAGAAATGGTTGTATTAAAGAAAAATTTTCTGTCATAAGAATGGTGAAATACAGGGGCAGTTTGCCCGGAGAGATTGTGGAACTTCCATTCTTGAAAACTCAAATAGATACAGCCCTGATCTACCTCACCTAATCAGGATTTGCTTGGATTAGGGGCTTTCAACCTCTGGAAGACCCCTGTTGTTCCTCCATGGAGATGTGATTCTCCTCACTGACTTCTCACAGGCCTGGCTGTGATAACAATGCTGAAAACATTTTTCTGAGGATATGCACTGTTCAACAGACCTTAAGTGATGTAACATTGCTGTATTTCTGTAAGGATTATGTTGTTTGTCTCCGACTGTCTCTCTGTGACATGGGTAAAAAAGCTGAGACACATTGAAGTGCAGTGAAGTAGGAATTTGACCAATTTCAGACAGGAACTTTAGTACTACTCTGCCTGGTCGCTTTACATATCTTGAAAAGCAATAAAAAAATATAATTAGAGATTTGAGCATCACAGATAGCATAACTTATGCAGCTGATAACACCTTTGCTTTTGCCTATACAGATGCAAAAAAGTATACAGAGGCACTGTGGTATAAAATTGAGGTGGGAAATCTCCTATCCCAATTGATTAGTTTTCATTACTAAGCACTAACCCAGCATAACTGCCTGGGTTAGGCTCTTTTGTGTTGAATGACCCACATCACCAATATATCAATGAAGGCTTTGTATAGAGCAACTAGTGATCAATCAGAATGTAAGATTTAAAAAGAAAAAAAAATTGTCATGCTCAGTAAAATTCCCTTTATCATTCTTCTCCAGGCCTTCTGTGTGCTTTCTTGCCAGTCTCTCCCTACCTTTCTTATCTTCCTCCCCCTTCTTCTCAGCCAGGCTTAGCCCTACAACTCCTAGGCTCAGCAATAAGAGGATTTTCTTCTTCGTTCATTTAATTTTAGATAAATGTTGAATTGGGAGTTGTACATTACCCCTGATTCAGCTGTCTTGCTGGAAAGTCAGTGGGAGACTTAGTCTGAGTTGCATGTGAATGGACTTCAGAGATACATGCCATATAACTGAAAGCTCGAGGGAGAAAAAGACAGTTAAGAAAAAAAATAGCCTGTTACCATTGAGATGCAGCTTAAAGTGGCATCTGAGACCTGTTTTGGCTAAAATCCTTCTCTGACTTTCTAAAAAGACTGCTTGAAGCAAGATACAGATAAATATAGCTTTTCTGAAAATCTTGAGGTAGAAAACACATAGAAGTTGAAAGCTTCAAAATAAGTCAGGTCCTTACCAGATACAACCTGAAGTTAAAGGTAGGTCCAAATTCACATGCTGCAAAAGGCCAGGAAATCAGAAATCAGGAATAGTATTGTGGGTCCTCACCACCTATAATAATTTAATCTGAAATCCGAATTTCTTCTGTCTTCGTTCCTATGTGCTGTATGATTACTGGTGGTCACATTTGTATTTGTTCCTAGTAAATTACTTCCAGGTACATGTTAATATACAGCTCTTTCTTAAGTCTCCCGACCCTATATCCAACCATAAACTTACTCTCAGAGGCATCCAAAAAGACATATAATGCCTATCACAATGTTCTGATTCAACTTAGAGCTTGTAGGCAGGATTTTTTTTATCCTTAAAAAAAGTCCTATGTTCTTCTCATTGACATCAACAGTAAATCTAAGGAAGGCTAAATTCTTTCTAAAATAAAATTTTACAGGTTTTTCTCCAGTTGTCTAACTCGATTCTTTCTGCAATGGGGAATTTTGCAGCTGCAGCGTGATTGCATATGGTGGCTACTTTGACCAGAAACCAGCAAGTTTCAGAAGGAAAAAAACCCACAGTCAGACTGGAGTTTCAAAGGTGCTCTTAAAACTGACATGAGGATTGCTATTTCTGCAATTTAAAGACTTGTAAAGTGGACATATAATTTTATGCTTTAAAAGACAACATTATTATAGGAAGCTCACCAAGCATTCCTTTTAGGAAACTGGCCAAAGTTTGAAACCTATTTTATTTCAAAATATTATGAAATTATTTAAAATTAAGGCATACATGACTTTCAAAGTGAATTCAAAACTAAACAACTATTAATCATATAAGTGTTCTGTAAAATGGATGTAATCATAAATAGAGTCTGTTTTATTTATTTATACAAATCCCTTGACTTTTATGTTAAACTGTTAATCACTGGAGCAAAACTCATATAATAACCATACTTCTTTTTAGACTTCTACCTTTTGAGACTCAAAGCACTTTAAGAAACTTAATGTATATTGTTATTCCCACTGTAGACATGAAATATACTGAGGAGTGTCAGAATTTAAGTTTACATAGAAACAGAAGGGAGAAGTTGTGGGGGTTTTGCAGGTTTTTTCTTTGTTTTTTTTTCTAATTCCTGGCTGTAAAACTGACCCTCTAATGTTTAAGTGCTCCTATCTGCCTAAGGATACAGCTCTGATACTGTTCATAATGGGGACTATAGAGGGAAAGAATCTCATCCTCTCTTTCTTTCATTTAAATGGCCAAAACTAACTACTGGCAGTGCTTAAAGTTTGTAAGGTATGAAGTTTAGCTTAGAACTGAAAATGCAAGTGGAAATTGTTAAATTTGCCTTCTACTTGTCTGAAAATCTCTGACATGTCTGAATTCCTATAAAGATTCCAGTTTTTAAAAAATGCCATGCACCTACTTTCTCTGTTTCTTTAGACTTAATTAGGAATAGTATTCTGAAAAGAGTGAACTCCTTCTTATTTTCTAATGTTATAAAATTATGTATGAAAATTAAATAAAAATGTTCATATGATTATATCTGACCTAATGATATGAATCCTCTGCTTCATATTTAGGAATGGAAATATTAAAGGTTCATTTATTCAGCGAATATACATTGCCTATTCCTTTCCCTAATAATATCTATAATTCCCTAATAATGGTATCTAATCCTAGTATTTTTTTATTGTGGATGGCTGTTTCAAGCTACATGTGTAAGGTAGCCAAAGCACATTCAGTGTACTGTTTTATCCTTCACTGCACTGGAAGTAGCTTCATCAAGCTACTCTTTTGTATGTGATGGCCAGCACTTGAGTGTCACATCTGTTACCTTGCTGCCAATGAGTGTTGCTAACTCAGCTGACCTGGTTCCAATTCCTTGTGTGTTGATGCTCTAAGGAAAAATGCAAAGCCTTTGAGGAATGCTGTGGCAGGAGATTACTTAGATCTGAGACTGCTGTCAACTGAATCAGGGCTCCTGGACTTTGAGCTGCACCAGTTTGTACAAGCTGGGAATCTGTCTCCTTCTGTACTAAATGTGGTGTACGTAGGAGTGCAATGGAGAATTAATTCAGGGGCAATAACTATCTCATAAAAGTGTAAGGGGGAAGGTGGTATATACTGCCATAGAGCTCCACACACAAAAAGATTGTGTGGAAATATAAAATCAGCAAGAAGTGATTGCTCAGCAGGAACATGAAGCCATTTTGCAGTCTAACATAGGAATCTGTGTCCGATTACTCTATCGGCAGGGAGTTCAGGCAGCCAACATAATTTAAGCTAACACACACTGTAATGAGGCCCAAAGAAACAGACCTGTCAAAGCAGAAAAAGAATCAAAACAACAGGGCAAGTCATCTTAGGAAAAAATCATACACACACAGATAGAGTGTTTTGCAAATGTAATACAAATACATGAAAGGTGTAGAGCACCACAAATTTTGTAGGCATTGCAACTACAAGGCAGAGGATCCAAAATCCTACTGCCATCGCATAATCCTTTGGTGCTTCATCCTGAGTAAGTGGACTGCAACATATAAATATTTTGGCAAATTGAATCTTACTAGGTGAAAAAGACTTGGAACAAGATACCGGTTAATTATTTTTCTACCACTCATTATCAGCTGTCACACAGGGAATTAAGACTGCCAATAATAAGACTTCAGAAAGGATCACAAGCATATGGAGGGCTACATAAAACCACTGAAAAAGAAATATATTTCATGAAATTGATAGGTGGGCAGTAATCAATGCTACTTTGAAGTGTAAAGCAAATACGTATGAGCAAAACCTGGTTTGGATTTTAGTGTCCTGCAAAAAGGTAATGATAACTATAACAAACACACTCGAACACAGCTTCTGCTAAGCACAGAATAAAAATCAATACTATAGCATTTATACATATGCATTCATCTGGAATTTAGCACAAAAATTTACTAAAACTAGCACTATTGCTTTGACTACAATAAGTCAAATACTTTTTTATATATTTCTTTTTACTTAGCCAAGGTTAAATAAGAAAAAATAATAAAGAAACAAAAAAGAAACCCAAACAAAACAATAATCCCCACTTTTAACTTGCATAGAATTTCTCATAATTCTCATTAAGATAAAAACCTCAGATGTTTCACAGTGTGTGTAGTGGTTTAGGAATGGTATTTCCAGCTTTAGTGTTTCCACTGAAACACCTGAAACCAGGCATCGCTTGCTCTCTCACTCCCTCCCCCTGAGGCAGGCTGTAGAGGAGAATTGAAGGCACAAAAGGTGAAAATCACGGGTTGAGAAAAGAATAATTTCCTGGAAACTGCAATGAAATAAGAAAGTGAACAGTAACAGCAACAGTATTACTAACAGATGGTACAAGAGAGGTGAACAACTCACATGCAAATGCTCACCACACAGAAATCTCCCCCATACTACTATGACTGGAAGAGACTCCTTTCCCCATGCCTAGAAAATGAAGGGGGTAGAGATTAATCTTCACATTCTTAGCTTTCTAGGGCCTCCTGAGAATTCTGCAATGTGCTTTCTCTGTGTTTACACCAAAGCAAAATTTGGCTTTTAGTCATATTACCAGTAAAGTCTTCAGTTTTTCCAGTCACCACTTAGATTTTTATACTGCTGACACAATTCCTCTTAGTCCTGAAACAACATGTCAAAAAACCTCTCATTCTTGAATCATATTTGACAGCTCAGTTTTCCTTTCTTCTCTTATATTAGATTGTCTCCTATAGTTCTTTCTACTTGCTTCTTTTGGTACATGCTAAATTCCTTTTTGCTCACGTATCTCAGTATAACTTGCTCTTGCTAATAAATCTTTTCCTCCCTGGATTGTCTATTTTTCTCATAGAGTTACAAGAAAACAGGAGTTAGCTCCCTGAGCATGAAAAACTTTTAAATTTCTTTGTATTTTTTGATTTAATGAGTTTTAGTCAAATTACATATGAAAAACCTCAAAATCAGAAACTGATAAAGAAAACAGTCATCATTCAGGAAGTAGCTTTCCACACATCTAACATGAGTTGAGAGTAGAACATTGTTTCAGTGGAATCTTAGATAGACTTTTTCCTTTATTCAGATGCATGGCTTCACAAGACTGGTAGAAAATGCAATAATTGCGATAAATATTTAAAACAGTTAAAGCATGCAAATACAATCATATGTTTGCATAAGCTTCATTTCATCATGAAATCATGGTCAATCTAACACGAACAAGAGTTTAAAATCTTTTTAAACACACTGGAAGTAGTTTAAGTTCCAAACCCCTTATATTTGCTCTTCATATTAAAGGTTTTTTATTTCCACTAAAGAGAAGTCTTCAAATGTCATTCAAGTCATATGAAGTCCTACTGTGCATTGATTAACACACCTTTGTAGGTATTGGCACATTCATTCTAACACATATTCAGTTCATCTGTTAGCTACTTCCTTGAACTCAACTGATATTCCAATAACGGAAAAGGAAGAGAAAACTGGAGTGAAATTCTGCAACACTGCATACACACCTGCCCACTACAAATGGGATCTACATCCTTTATACATTCTAAAGATCAATATGACATAAAAGTTTCCTGAGAAGTTTTAAATTATTCAAAAAGTACCTCTTAAATATTTAAGGACATTACAAAATAAAAGAGGCTATTCACCTGAGCCAAATAAAATGACACAATCTTTATTACAGAGGCCAAGAACACCACTGGGGAAAGGCAACTTGTAGGAAATTGAATCATAAGGAGACAGATGACAAACTCATTTCGAGAAGGTGCCCACTTACTAAGCCCTCCAATAATTTTTAATTTACTTAAAATTGGAGGCCTCTTCCTAATATTCTATTAGTCTTTGGGACAGTGCAGCATCCTCAAAGGAAACCACACAGAAATACCCACAGAAATACAATGACATGCTAAGTAAGCATGTTTTGTCAACCCAAAGTTCAAATAGCATGTTGGGGCTATATTGTGCATATATTGGGGCATATTGTGACACTTTTCAAGTGAAATAGGGAGTCATTACTAGATTACTGCATTAAAGCTGCCTCTTGTTCTATGCTGATAGGTTGTTCTGTTTTAGCATGCTGTCAAAAAATTCCATCCTGCATCACAACACAGCTTTACTGATCTAGGAATTAGAAACACTGAATTCAAGTATTGAGCCTGAGTGACAAACAATTACTGTTTAGGTATGGTGCAAAAAAATTATTACATTGAGATTAAATTTAAAATGTATGAAACAGCAATTTCAGTGAATTTTAACAGATTTAGGTTTCTGAGCAGTTACAAACACTACATTTTCTGTCCGTCTTCAGAAAAATCAAACAATTCAAATCGTTAACTTTCTGAGTACTATCAGAAGCAGTCAGGCACCACACCCACCCAGGTTAACTTTAAGTACAAAGCATAGAAGTGCAGTGTCTCCAGGGGGTCTGTGCTGGCTACATAATTGGGGAAAATTCACAAGCATTTTCAAGTGAGGCCCTTGAAAGATCATTTTCCCCAGGGGCTACTTTTTCAGGAGTTCCTTTGTAATCATAAAAGTAATAGTGATGACTCACTGCTACATGGGAGATTGGAAATGCTCCAACAAAACACAGAAGCGAAGAAATGGAGGGAAATGTATATTAAGCACATCTTCATAATTATTTGTGAGCTTGCTAGTTTTGTAGTAGGATTAAAATACTAGGGAAATTGCTTACAGGTAGGATTGACTGATTCTGCATTAACCTTAGACAAATGAAGTATATAAACATAAACACATGCAAACACACTAATCAGTCATGATGGAAACAATCATACAGAAAGTAGCATTATATTATCTTGTCTGTGAAACTGCTAGTGTTGGTTCTTTGTGAATCAACTGGTTTACCTTAAGAAATTATTTCTGACTGAAATGCATTTAAATAATAACTTTTGTTAAAGCTTACCAGTTACTTTATGTATATTTCCCTTGGCAGAACTGAGTATGAGCAAACAATTTCTAGATTGCAAATTCTTCTACATTCTATATTTTATCTTAGGAAGTTAGTCATAGTATTCATGTTACTCAGAAAAATGGTCACCAGGTTTTTAAAAAAGCTCAAAATCCTACTTTTTCAAGGTGTTTCCATAAATCTGTTAGCTTATTCATTCATTCATTCCCATATCTTTCCATTCTGAGTCCCAAACAACAGTCCCATGGCAGAAGTACTTTAGTAAGTTTTGGTCTAAATGTCATATTTAAAGAGACACCTCCCTTCTGCCTCAACTGGAATTTTTGACTATTTGTCTCAGAACTCCCTTCACCAGCTTTAGCATATAACTCATTTCAATTTCCTTAGTCATAATGCCTTCTTTTCTTTTATGGTCATTGCTTCCATATGGGTTTGTTACTTTACACGGCTTTCCATCAAAAAATCTGTAATTCTTGTTTTCCATTTTGCTGTCCTTGTGGGTGTTTGAAGAACATTTTTTACATCCCCATGACTGTTTTAAGTCCATCATTTATTGAAAGAGTATTGCTTTGAGTGTGCAGAGTTCCCAAAAATTCTAATGTTGGATAAAAATCTTTCTTCTTGGAAACAAGGAACAATTATCTGGAAAGAAGTTACAAAGGCTTTAGTAAGCACTTCATAGAAGAGATTGTCATTACACGAAAGTAAATATTGTAAATTTCTTATCACTTAGTAGTACAGTATGTACCTTTACTGAATATTTGTCATGTGTAAAGAGGTAACTAAATAAACCTGATATTAATGGAGCTGCAGATCAAGTGCTAAAAGGTATTTCTTATTTGTTGACATTTCTCTAAAAAATGGGGTAGTGAAATTAAAATGTGGAAAGTAGAAAGCATCAATATAGTTGACTTATAAATAAAAAGAAGGTGCTCACATCAATATATAAAACAGATATTTACCATTATAAAGACAGATACAGATGAACTGTGTGCTTTAGAGACACTTGAAAAATGAACATGTCCTCAAAATCTTTGCTTCACAGAATCTGAGGTTGGAAGGGATCTCTGGAGAATCAGTACTGCAACTCCCTGCTCAAATCAGGGTCATCTACAGCAGATTGCCCAGGATCATATTTAATGAGGTCTTGTCTGCCTCCAAGGACAGAGAATACCACCACCTCTGGGCAACGTGCTCCAATGCTCAACCACACTCAAACTAAGATTCTCCTTATGTTTAAATGCAAATTCCTGTATCCATTTCATGCCCATTGCCTCTTGTCCTGTGACTGGGCAAAACAGAGGTGTTGGTTTCCTCTTTACTCCCTCCCACAGGGTGTGCATACACATCAGTAAGACCTTCCAGGCTAAACAGTCTCAGCTGCGTCAGTCTCTTTGTAGGACAGATGCCTCAAGTCCTTTATCATCTTTGCAACCCTTTACTAGCCTCACTTCCATATGTTAATATCTTTCTTACACTTGGAAGCTGTTTTGCACCAGGAGATGCTATCTCTCATGAATCCAGTACAAAAAGGCACTGACACTCTTTAAGATATCTTTTCAAAGATATTTATGTAGAGACAATACTATAAGGAGAGAAGAGTACAGAAAAATCCTATGCACCTTCAGATGCTGGAACCACAAGTGGTGCAGCATAAAATGGGGCCCCTGATCCATACACTGCACAGTGTGCAGACCCCTTTCCATAGAAGAAAGGGGTTCTATCCCCTTGGTCACTCAAGCTGTAGTGGATTTCTTTCCTCCAAGTAAAATAGCTCTGTTCATCATTCTCTGTGTCAAACAGAAAGGATGTTCACGTGGCAACTTCTTGGCTCTCTCCTAGATAAAGGCAAATACACGCAGGTGGTATAATTGCTGGTACCAGGAGGGAGCTGCCTGGAAGATCCTCTGTTACAGTGAGCTGGATGAGTTTGTCCTGCAGCCATGGGGTTTGAGCAGCACAATCCTGCACTGAAGGTAATACTATTCAACACATTCACTGATGACCTGGAGGGTGGGAAAAAATGCATAGGTCTGAAGACCACACTGGGCATGCAGCCCAGCACAGGCCTGGGCATTCTCAGATTAACTATTATGTGGTTCACTAACTGCTTGATATACAATGGTCAGCCAGTCAAGTTCATTACAGACATCTAGAACTGGATGTAGCACTCCTTATGTGGCCCCTCCCGTACTGAGTACAGTAGAAGGATCATCTCCTTCAAACTGTTAGCATTTTTCCTACTAATATAGCTCAGGGTGTTTTTGGCCTTTGCCACATGGATGTACTGCTAGCTCATGTTCAATTTGTTGTACAAGAACCTGTGGGTCCATCTCTGCCAAGCTAATTTCCAACTGGTCAGACTGGCATGTGATGGTGAATTGGGTTATTCCTCCTTCCCAGATATAGCATTCTGCATTTCTTTGTTAAACCTGAGGTGATTCCTGTCAGCCCAATGCTCCAGCCTGCAGAGATCTTTGTGAAAGGAAACACAACACCCTGGTATGTCAGCCACTCCTCCCGGATTTTTATCCTCAGCACACTTCCTGCATTTTGTCCCATCACACATGTCAATAGTGACTATGCTAATCACTGCTGGATACTATATGGATCCCCAGCTTTACTTTGTGCTGCTCATTCTTTCAGAGTGGTGTTAAATAATTTCTCAGCCAACCTAACATGTACTTCTGTTTGTCTATGTGAATGCTACTGTACATTGTGTCAAACGCATTACCAAAGTCAAGGTAAAGAGTATCTCCTGCTCACCCCTCCTCCACAAAGCCAGTCAGCTCATTCTAGAAGGCTATCAGGTTGATCAGGCAGGATTTCTCTCTGTAAAACCAAGCTGACTACTCTCAATCACTTTCTTAACCTTAATGTAAGACCTTAAATAGAAATTGCATACAATGATTGAAAAGTCAAACTCATCCAGCCACTACTGACCTTGTGGACACTTTTCTATTTGTTTTCTCACTGGATTAGAGCAATGTCTAGGTGTTGTTTGTGCTACTACTAAAAGAGTAACAGTAATAAAAATTAAGTTGGATCAGGTTTATCTTTTGATCATTAGCCTGTCTTCAGTCTTTTTCTCTCTTTAAAATATGTAATATAACTCTCATTTAGCACCAGGAGATTTATCTGTATAACTGCTCTAGACACTGCAGAATAAAGTCCAGTCTGCAAGGAGATATGTAGTTCACTTCAACAGCCCTGATCACTCACCCACTTATGGACTTTGACAAATAGGTCAATATGTTGCAATAATATTAGATCAGAGAATAACCTCTGGGATTTGGATTAGCAAAACTGCTGGTTGGAGTTATAAGAGGAAACATTTTTAATAGTTTACCCTTGATGTCAGTCTGAACTGAGTACAGCATTCTTTGGTGTAATAAGCAAGACTCATTAAGGCTCTTTGACATGGTACACTCATGGCAAAGTTAATATTTAAAAAAAATGGTTTCTAACTTCAGTATACAAAAAGGCAGTGTCCCTTTCTCTCATGCATGGTTTGGGACATGATGAACTTTGCTCGCCACCTTTACTTCTGAGTTTGCTCAGGATTCAAACCACTACAGATGACCTACAGGATCCTCAATCAGTACAAATTTAACCTTACCTCTTGTAAGCAAAGAACATGAAGTGATAGTGAGCTATTGCACTTTTTAAAATTCTAATTCCACTTCATTCTTTAAATTTTACGGTGTCCATGGTCTCCAACAGAAATAAATATGTGCTGTGACTGCTGAGCTTAATTTTTAATTAAAACTATTCAGTCTACGTCATCCATTCTCACTGCAACTTTAGAGGTGAAGTTCAGCAAATAGCTCAAACAGCTGAACAGCGTGGTGTCCAAATGAATAAACTCTGCATGTCTTCCAAAATCCAGTGTTTTACATGGTTTCAGAATGAAAACTTATTATCCCAGGGTCAGTTAAAAATTTTATGTTAGATTTTGAATTTATAATAAACCGTGTTATCAGCTTATTTGAGTCAAAGTATGGATTTTATAATGAAATGTCAGAAAATTCTGCAACTGATGATTCATCTTCTAATTTATTCTCTGTTGCTTTTTGCAACAGTTAAAATTTTTTCTGATTAAATACACCATGTGAAATGAAAAGGCTAATATGACATTTCAAAAGTTAGCAATCAATATTATAATCATTAAATTAATTGGGGTTTTAAATAAAAGTGACAGAGAGTGGACATGTGAGCAGAGTTATCTCCTTCATTGATTTTTATTTCCTGACACTTTAATAAAATACTCACTGGTGTTTACTAAATTTATCAGAATTGCCTTCTGAACAAAACCAAATGAAAAATTGTTGTTATAGTGATTGATTTCTAGGAATGTAGAGTTGGTTGTAGTAGGGCAAAGGCGGACTGAAACTTCTTAAGTCCAAAAGTGAAATAAAAACTAAATTAATTCAGATTTCACTAAGTGCTTTATAATTTCCATTTAAAGTTTGAAAACTTCTTGATAATCACATTGTTAATTTAATTTGAAACAGACATGTCAAAGTCTCTTGCATGGTGATCTAGAAATTACACATCTTCACGTTTTACATTCAAACTCAAAGTACTTTGTCCCATATTTTTAAATACAATGAGGACATCCATACCTACCATGGTTTGGGATTAAAAATATATGTAAGCTCTTTGACATCTGTAACAAAAGCTGAAAAGGATATCTGCTTCCTATTGACATGGTAAGGCCCTTCTGATACAGCAACATGGTATTTTCACAAATAATTGGACAGGTTTTGGTGCCTTATAGGTACTGAAAGGAATATCAGTATCAGACATCACTTAAACAATTTTGATAGGGATGATGCAGTTCCTTTTTACTTTTATCTTCACCCTGTGCTATTTGTAGGTTTTTACATAAGTGTGGAGGACAAGGCACGCAAGGAACTTTCTCTCCCCTTTTTCACAACTGGAGTCTCAAGATGTGGATCCCTCCCTTACCACGATTTGTCAGAGGTTGTTTCCCCCCTCCTTCAGAGTAATAAGACTGTAGGACAAATATTTTAAGCTCTTTTAGTGACGTTTTGACCTAGTATAGTGGATCAAGAGGATCCAGGTCCACTGGTCCAGTCAGTGCTGCAGAATGGGCAGTTCTGCTGAACCAAAAAGCTCAGTGATGTGCTATTTGGGAGGTGTCTGCCTAAGAAGTACAACGGGGAAGTACTTGTAAATTGTGATGTAGCCTTGAATAAGCTGCTCCTTGTTTAAAGTGGTTGGTTACAAACATATTTTGCAGCCAAAGAGCTATGTGAGTGTTTTACTTTGCAATATTCTGGTTCCCTTGTTGGGATAAACTACTCAGCTGAACCACCTTATTGCCTCATAAAACAGAGCAGCAATACTATTATCGCTTAACTGCACCTGAATTCAGGCAGAACTACTTTGTTCAAAGAGCAGTAAACACTTGGAGTAAGTTGTCAAGTAAGGTCATTGAAGCAAATAACATAAATGAGTGCTAGAGACACAGGACATTTTCATGAAGGAGATTGAAGGATACAGTGACAAGAAGGGATTCAAGTAGGATGAAATGAGCTCAGGAAGGACTTATTTCAATGTTGTTATGGAAAATTATCCTTTTGCAGAAAGTCAGTAGAGGCTTTGTATGGCATTTATTCCTTATATGCCCTAAGAGCCTTAAGTAGGATCTAAGAAGTACAAAGCAACAAATTTTAGCCTGCATGAAGAGGGCTTTGATCAATCCAATAACCATGAGAAGAACTGTATTCATGTCTGTGAAGCTTTAGAAAAGGTAACTCTTTGAAATATTTCCTTAACGCAGTCTGGTTTTGTGCTCTTTCTTTTCACAGGTTTCCAACTGAAGTTAAAAAGCCATGGAGTGGCTTCCCTGCAGCCACAGTTAACATTCAGGGCTATTTTTGTTACACAGTGACCGCATGTCTTTTTCAGACTTTTATCACATACTCTCAGAAATTAAGCTCACAACTAGCTGGGCACATGTCAGCCACTGCTCTACAAGGTATTACCTGCTCAGGCAAAGGCAACCCCTGAGAAATCCTGAGCCCTACACTGTCAGTCAGCAGAAACCCCATGGCCTTCTCATGGTAATGGTGAAAATCACATTTACTAGGTTGCAACACCATTCCATAGAATAAACATTACATTTAATGCTGAATGTATACCAAATCTTCCAGTTTCTCACCTGAGCAGCCCCCTTACTCTTCCGTTCCCTAAACTCAGCACTGGCTTCCCTCCACACACCACAGCTTCTTTCTGCCATCCTTTGTACCCTCAAGCACCTATTTCTTTCAGTCTAAGCTCTAGGCTCCTTCAAGATCTCTTAGCAGTTCTTTCTTACTGGCTGATTACCACCTGACAAACCTTTTCAGAACCCTTACTAGTGAAGGAGCAGGATGTTATCAGCTTCGGTGCTTTTCTGCACTGGCAGTGGGGAGGGCAGAGGTGGTGGCAGGAAGAGAGAAAAAAGTGCAACATTCTTTCTGAATTGCAGTAAGAATGGCCCCAAAAGAAATGGTGTAATAGAATACCTAGTTTAGTAAGATGGAATAAAAAAATAGTATAGGTAAGAGGTCAATCTTACGTTCTTCAGATGCTGAGAATTCTGCTTTCTAATGTCACATCAGACTGACCCCAAATGGATTTTCCCACCATGCAGTACACCCGCTTACACAGAGTTCCTCCTCTGTGCCATGCCACAGTGCATTTCATTTTCTGTAAAAACCAGAGCCATATGCCTTTCTTGGCAGGTTGGAATGCTATGCCTGTCCTAACCCCAGCACAAAGCAGGCTGGCATGTGGCACTCCAGCAGAGTCCCTTGCAGCAGCCACTGGTGCTGACATGGGCTGCTCTGATGTGGAGAACAGTGCCCAGAAGAGCAGACATGGTCTGCTCAAGGTAACTCACTTCTCAGAGTCAATGTCTTCTGGAAGGCGCCCAATACAATCATACCTTGGAAGGAAGAATGTGAATTACTGCATCTGCTATTTAGCTGGTGTTTCCAACCTGATATGACCCTTTAGAGAAGATGTATCATTTCCCTTCTGAAAATACTCTGTCCAATTTTCCAATTAACTCACTGAACTACTGTCCCTTGGTTTATCACTTCACAGCCAACTCTAGAGCCTTATCATGAACACAATAGCAGTATTCTCTCCTTTTCCAGTCCCAGAAGTAAATGAAACAGAGTTCAGCTTCACATTGAGACAATGGCATGCAAAGCTAGAATGACATACTCCTCTAGAAAAAAAGAGGAGCAACATAAAATTTGCTTAAATATGTTTTCATAGATTTTTCTAGCTAATAGTAAGGGAGATAAAAATAATTTTAGGCCAAATAATAGCTTCTTTCTTTTTGAATATCTGTATTTTTTTAATTAAATATGCTTCTGAGAAAATCAGATGCATCCGGTATCAAACAGCAGCTGCTTATACAGCTGAAAGAGCAAATCTTGTTTCCACTGATAGAATTACCATTAGAAGGAAATAAATGAGTACAAGACTGAAGTCCTATGGTTTACTGTTCTTACTTTCTGAGTTTAAAATTGTATTAACCCCCACAAATAACCCTGATCAGTAAATTTAGGGTAGTCTAAGAGTAAGAATCACCCTGTACTTAGAAATTCATGCTGGGAAATGATGAATTCAGTTCCAAATGTTTCTGTGATGTCTTAAGCTCAAATTCAGAAATCCCAAATTAAATCTCTGATCTTAGGGAAGGGAAAAGGCTATGCATCTCTAAAGAACCAGTCAAAGGGAATAAAATAAAATATCAGTCAAGGAAAAATTACTTAGCTAATAAGAAGTTAAACTCAGGGAGTTGTCTAGAATGTGAGCTTCTTGCAGATTACTCCAAGCATTTGTGATGTGATATTGTCCTTACTGTCTCTAAATTGAGGCTAATAGCAGTTGTCTCTGGAGATTCATGCAGTGTTGCAAGTGTATCGTAGTAGTAGAAGTATAAGCACCTTCTAAAGATGTTTTTTATTTCAGTTTTATCAGTATTTGCCAGAAGTAATGACTTGTTTTCTGAAAATTTTCAATTGTCTTAGGTAAGTGTCTAAGAAAATAAGGCTCTGTATTTACCTCACGCTACTCCGTATTTTTTTGACCAAAAGAGAAGGACACACCTAAATTGCTGCTTTTCAACAGAATAAGGTAGTATTCTTCTTTGTCAGTAGTCTGATCCTCTCAAAAACTCAGTTTTACCGAATTCCCTTTTTTAAAGTTTAGGAGAAGGAAAAAGTTAAATCACCTTTTGTGTGTGTTGTCTTACAGATATCTAACAGATCCAAACAGCATTTAAAAAATCAGTTAAGAAGCAAACTAAACACTAACCTGAACTAAATTGAAATTATTTCTTGTTATTTTATAAAAAACTGACAGCAATTTAAGTAGGCAAGAATGCAAGAGGACATTGTAAGTGCTTTCATCCTGCTGAAGGATACAAATAGGAAATTAAGGTACTTAATCAGACTCCTAGTGTTTGTTTTTCTGATCTGATTTTCCTGAAAAAACTCATTTTGTAGGAATCACAATTTAAAACAGTAATCTATCATTATATCCTGTCCTGAAAACTGCTTTTGTGACAAATCAGTGAAGCAACCCATGGTATCCTTTATTTGATTGTAATTAATGACTGTCTGTGATGGTATAGATGGAAAAAATTGACTCCCTTGAATTGAAATGATTCCATTTTCATTTGGTTATGATATAACCCAGCAAATTCCTTCTGTTTTCATAATGCTGGGAATTGCTAAGTTTCTCATCATAAAGGAGAGAATTGTAAGACAGAGTTCCCTGAAAATACCAGAAAGATCTTTACAGTAAATATAAAAAAAATCATGGCCAACTCTGCTAGATGCCATTTTATACATGTGTTTTAAGAAGCATGACAAGAATATCTAAGAAGAATGTCTACATTTCAAATATTCAGACAATTACAAACGACAGGTCAAGTTGTTCTACTTTGATTAGTTATTTTGAATGTTTTAAATACATTGCTCAGAGTGGGGGGCCAGTTTTCAGCAATTGTCCTGAAATATGCTCTTTTCAAGATGCCTCAAATTGCATATGCAGAATTCAGCTCTTCCTGAGAAGCATTTACAGGGCCTTGATTTGGCATACAGCTGCATCTCTTTCCTTGAGGATTTTTTATGCCACATTCATCACTCCAGATTGGACTTTTTTACTCTTTCTTTTAAAATATCTGGGACTGGTCCCTACTCGTGAGTGCTTTCTGGCATCAGATCTATTATATAGTCTAATATGGTCTGGAAAAACCTGTGTTCTTCCTATAGAAGATGGTGTGCTGAATTATACACAATGTCAAGAATGGTTGGGAAATTTATAAAAGATATGTGAAGAAAAAGAAACATCCTTCAAATACTACCACTGAATTCCTTCCTTTTCCTTTTTATATATCACTGTTTCTTCCTTTGCCCAAACCTGATTAATAGTGAAATATAATGGGAGATGAGAGACAGAACTTTATCACATGAAAATACCCTTAGAAAATTGTGAAACCAGAGCAGAGGCTCAGAAATGAAATGTTTTAAAATAAGACTTTTCCTAGACACTTCTTCCTTTCTTTCTGCTGGTAACTTTCAATCTCTCTCCTCTGACCTCCTGAACAGCAGTTCATTATATTGTTATTATTATCCTCCATTTAATTTGTATTATAAATTCCTCAAAACAATCAAGAACAGTATTGTTGGTTCTTTACTGATGCGCTAAAGAAAATGGATCTGTTTACTTTATCTAAAAGAAGATTAAAAGGTGACTTGACCACCACGTACAGGTGGTCACATAAGGAAACCAGTTTTTATAGTCATTATTCCTTTACTCTGCCAAAACAAGAGGTCATGATAAACCCAGTAGCTGGGAGTTCACACCAGCTATATTCACTAGGGGAACACAGATGTACCCAACAAGCCTGTAAAGATAAGAGCAGTAAATCACAGAAATATTTAATTTAGGAAAGCAGAAGATTCACTTGAAGGTTTTAAATCACAACTGATCATCTGCATTAGAAATGTCTGTCATAACCCATATGGAAGTGATGGGTTTGGTGTAGAAATAATTTGATAATATTTTTTGTTTCATACTGTATGTAAGATCTGGAACTGCTTGTTACTACAGTGCAGTATGTCCTGCACTGCACATCTCAGTCCCAAACAGAGAGCCAGGCTCAGTCAAGAGTCCAGATCTCCAGGCAAGTTTGTGGTGTAAGGTAGGTCCAGGGTCAAACCAGAGCGTTACAACTGGCAGGGGCAGAATCAGGTCCAGCAATCATAGCCAGTGTCAAAAGAAGGCCAGTGATCAACAGGCCCATAGTGATGATTGAGGTTCAAGGTGAGCCAGGAGTCATTCCGCAGATCAGGCTCAGGACCAACGTGGTGGCAGAGCTGAGGATAGGAACTCCTATGGCATAGTTTAGATGGGCATTGAAGGCCCAGAGTTAAGCTGAAATGGAATTCCTCGCCCTTGTCCATGCCAGGTGGGGATAGAAGCCCTAAATTTGGTTGGTCAAGAACTATTAGTGCATTTAAGATCCCAGCAATTCTGCTTCATAACTATTCCCTCAGGTTTCTGGTGACAGGGTTTACATGCTGATGCTGACAAGCAGCAGAACTTCTGGAGCCACTCCCAGGAACAGTACAGTCACTTGAATGTGACTTTACAGTCTTGAGATAAAACAGTTGCCACTGCAGAATCTAAATTAATGTGCCTGCCTGCTTGCTATCTAAGATGGCAGTCATAGGATAGGCTGATGTTAGTCAGCATGAATTAGATATTCTTATTTTGAAAGACTATCACATTATCTTTAAGCAAACAAGAGACAAGCCTCTGAACACACTGTCCTCTGCCTTCTCTGTGAGCAAGATAATTGCTAATAAGATAGGCAAATCAGGTACTATAAGTAAAGGCCATAGGATGAAGTCATAGCCTTGACAAAGATGCATTTCATGTCTGTCCTATCTATCAATGTCTAGAGATTTCCATTTCACAGGTGAAACTTACAATCTGATAAGGACATTGCTGCTTATATTGCTCAGTTGCTCTGCATCACTGAGCATTGTAACTGGTGATTTTCTCAATGAAAAGTTGCATAATTGTCTTGATTTCAGTTTTCAGCATCATCTTTTTCTTGAACCAAATTTATAATTTGTAGTTGTTTAGGAAAAGGCCGCTGAATCAGAATCACTACACTCTAAGAAAGGTCTTACAACAGCAATAATCTAAATGTTGGTTTTCATGATTAGAATGATGACTGTTGTCAATACAATCAGGAGCTCAACCTTTAACAACAGGAAAGATCAGCTGTCCAGCTTTCTAGTCAGACCATATAGCAGTCCACATAAAAATTCAAAAATGATAAACGCAAAAAGAAAAACTTCACTGCTTTAGGTTGGTCGTCAAATGTTGACAGTCTGAAGCATATTATTTCAAAGATTCTCATTTGTGGGCATCAGTGCTTCCTCTGACAATGAGTAAAGAAGTGTTATCACATCCAAGGAGTCTTAAGGATCTCTGAAATGCTCATTACAATGGTAACAAGTGCACATCAAAATGAAATGGAAGTTAACTGAGATCGCCTCTGAAGAGACACATTCCGTTGCCTCATTTTTAAAAATTGTCAATGGTATGGACATGAACACTGTCATAAATGTGAGGTGAGTATTTTCTGTGGATTCTTTGCAGAAAGATTCATTCTTATATCAGTCATCAGAAAGATATATTAAAATTGTCTAATTAAGTATCAATTTCTATTTCTTAACACAATAAATCAAAATTGGACAAGATCCTGGGGAGTATGATGTAAACCTTGGAGAACACTCTGCTTTGAGTGGGGGCAGGCTAGCTGTCATTCCCAGTCCAAATCATCCTATCAACTCATTTGTTCTGATGAGAAACCGCTTTCTTGGCATCTCTCATAAGCAAAGGGTAACTAAGAAACTTTGTCACTGAATTTTTTCTATCATTCCCTGAAAAACTGAGCTTATAAAAAGTGATCAGTGTCATTTCTGGGTCCAACAGCCAAACCAATTCTCATGAAAGGCAGAGCTCTTGTGTGTAGAATAATGAGCTCTTGAATTAGACACATTTATAGAATAATCTGCTATGGTTGTGCCAACACACAAACCAAAAGGAGTAGTGAAAATCCGGCAGAATCATGGCATGCTAATATGGCATGCTCGTGGTGCACATCTGGTGATGGTTTTTAAACAACTGCTTACAGATTCTGCAGGAAGTATTCTTGAAACTTATTGTCTCAAAGTATCAGCTAATTGTCAGTGAAGATGCTACAGGTGCGCAGAGATGAGACTAACACATTAAGGAAAGATCCAAGTCAAGGTATCCTCACCTGCTGAAGAGTTATAGCTGTGGTACCAATGTTTGTAAACATCCTGAGCTGGAAAGTTTTGAAGAGGTCAATATGAATTCAGAAGAAATACACACGGAGGGACTACCACTCTTTTGTGTGGTATCCACCCAAGATGCTGTTTCTGTTACCTGCAAGATATTGCAGAAAGAAGGTAATATTTGTCTTCTGTCTCTGTCTTTGTCCTTTTCTATCTCTGTCTGGAACTCCTTTGTGTATCAGCATTATTACTGTTAGTTTCTGGGAAGATGTTATATTCACTAGACACTTGCCACACATTTAGCTCCACAAACGTAGCAATCATTATGCCTAATACTGCTCTCTGTGGTATGGATGTTACTGCACCATTGTAAGCAGAGGACTGTCCAGCTTGTGTTTCTGACACAAATCTATTTTGCAAAAAATCACTGTCTCAGCCAACATGCTATTTTTTTTTTCTCTGAGACCATCTACTATGGTTCAAGAGGAAATCATGAAGCAAATTAATTTTTCTGGGAGCCAAGTTACTTGCCACTTTTTTTCCCAAATGTCCTACAGCCCTCTTCTCATTACTTGGCACATTCACAGTGAGATCAAATTGCTTGTTTTTGTCATAAGGTAGCTGGTGTACACCTGATCATGTTACAAAAACTCACACCCTACATTCCATGATAGAATTTCTTGCACAGCATGGCATGTAATATCAACACCTAATAGTAAATGCCACACATTTTAGCAGGTGAGTGATTGGCTGTGCACTTTCTTTTTAGAATTTTGTTGTTTACAGTATGATAAAAAATGTGTTTAGCTACATTTAGCCAATTTTATGGCTGAGTATTTAAATACAGGGAAAGCGATCATATTCTAACACAAAGAGGGTCTTCATTCATTTTTTTTAGGGAAATCTACAGATACAGAATATTTTATTTGTTTCCTGTGTTCTATCCACAAAATATTTGCAGGAAATGTTTTTCTTGGATAAATTCTGTGGATTTAGACATTCCTGTGCTCAAGAAACATTTAGAATACATTCACAGAATAGAGCACATTATGGCTTATGGTATGGACAGATGCCAAATGACATTTCTGCAAAGTCCAGCTCAGCCTGATCCAACAGTAATGAGGGGAAAATCTCTTGCAGACTCAGATTTCTTACCAAGACCATAATGTATAGTTAATGTAGTGAAAATCTCTTTGAGACCTGACTGTAAACTTGAAGATAATACTAAGGAGGAAGAGGGCAAGTTATTACTGACCTTCCTCTGATCTGGTAAATTAATAAATCAGTGTCAATTTTAGTCAAGCAGCTGGTTATTGTTACAACAGCAAAGAATGCATCTGTGAGCCAGAGCCACCAATACTGATTTTGAGCAGCTATTTTTATAACCCTGAAAAGGGGGGAAAACAAAAAAAAGGCATCTTCAGGCATTTAGAGTTAATTTACTGTATTGATGCAATTTTTTTAAAGGGCAATTAGAACCCCAATGATTTTTATCATTGACAGCTTTTAGATTCTGTAAAAAAGTTATCCAGACACAATTTGTAACTGCTTCCTGTGTTATTGTGAATGTAAAGACTTCTGTCGTCTTTTGTTACAGACTTTTTTCCGCATATTTTCTCTTTGGAATCCTTACCTAAACCTGGGAGTTCTGACTCCTACCTTCTCTTCTTAGTATTATCTTTCCTATATTTTTTCTTTTCTCCTCACTTACACATCAGTGGTCGTTGTGGTTTTGATTTAAGTGTTTAAAAAGATTCTTTTCACAGAGGAAATAATCTTTCTCATGTAAAAAAAAAAAAAAAAAAAAAAGGAAGAAAAAAGCACGACAGATTTTTCCCCAGAATACAGAGAAAAGCAACAAAGGACTGTCAACATACAGCAGCTCCTCATAAGAAAAATGGACCGTAGTACTCTACAGGTCTGCTTTTCCTTTGTGAAAATTCCCAGGAAGCACTGTTTCTAAATAGGTCATGGTCCCTGAAGGGGTCCATAGAGTTCTGTTGTGCCTGCTGTCATGGTCCACATATACAGAAACAGAGACATGAGGAACTACTGCAATAATTTAACATAGCTTTCTGCATCACCATGACCACAGAGGCTCCTGCTTCAAGCCTCCAAACTTTCAGTTGTGGTGCAGTATGTCTGTTGTAGAGCTATCCAATAATAACTCAGTGCTCCTTACATCTTAAGATTTCCAATGGATAGTTACCCTCATTGTGAAAAAATGCCAAAATTGTCCTACAATTCTAATATATGTCAGTTCAATTTTTAATTTTGGTTACTGCATATTATTTTATGTCTTTCTACTCTAGGAAGAAAGATTTTAAAATTTTCTCATGCAATAATTATTTTGCATTGTCTGTATAATGGTATGAGTAAGGAAAGATCAACTCAACCTGCCACATGAAACAATTTTTGAAATCATTACAAGATAGAACCAAAAAAGGTGGAATTGGCAGATATATTCTGTGTGTTCTAATCACACAGAAACATGTGTATAGACTAGAAAGTTACATCTCAATAGGTTGTTTACTAAAGCCTTTAGGCTTTCCTTACAAATGACTTCTCCAGACTACAAAGCATTCATTTTTTGGTCAATTTTCTCTCTTCACTATATTAATGGTTTTTGAGTATGAATACTAAAATTGGTTGCAGAGCTTTGGTGCTGGTCTTACTAATGGAGGAAAAGATGAAGCCACACTGCTAAAATTTTCATCATTTCATTCTATTTGTCTAACTGGGAACACTTCTTCTGCTTACAAAATCCGAAACCTCCACCATTCTTACAAGGTATGAACATTTTCATGAGTAATGTTTAACATATTCTGAAGACACAGAGTGGGAAGCTTGCTGCTTTCCTCAGTTACAAAGATCGTGCTTTCCTTCCTAACTCTTAATAGCCCTTCTCTAAATGTATGTGTTAACCTGCTGCTTTAGCTTCCGTTTCTGTTTCCAAAGCAGCACCTCTACAGTGCATGCTTTATCACCACAATAGCTCCTCTGTCATGTTCCAATAATCTTTATAATGCCATAGATCACTTTCTGCTCTGGTAGTTCATGTCCTTCTGCCTTGTTGCTTAGTTTTTAGCCAGAAAATCAAACCACTGTCTAGTCCAGTCATGTTCGAGCTGTTGGACCCTCTTAATCAACAATTACAAAAAAAATAACCAAAAATAGGCCACCCATCATGGAAGTAGCCATGGCCTTCCAAAATTGTGAAGTCTACATAATTTAGCATCTCCAAGCTATAGGGAAAGTATTTTGTGTTCAAAAATGTAAAGTAAGAAAACTAATCTGTTTTTTATTACTTTTCAGTCTTCCCATGGGCTTTGAACCAAGCATACCCTGTAAGGAGAGGGTCTTTATCAACTTCCTGCAGGAGTCAGACAGGAAAGGAAGGCTTGTGTAGAGAACTGTCATACTAAGAAGGCCAAGATTGTCTGGTGCCTTTTTGAAGTATGAAAACAGAGTAAGCAGAGCCTCATCCTGACACGGGAGCTGATGAGGCAGAATCTTGTCACAATCTGAAGGTTATTTTCTGCACCAAAATCCCATAACCTGCCTTCTGGTCCCAGTGATTCATAATTCCCTTCCTCTGCAGACCCCAGGAGGTAAGGTAAGGAGCACAGCAGCTCTGAATGCACAGAACAAAGTGGGGGTTCAATCAAGAAAAGGCCAGAAAAGCAGAGAGACAGTAGCAACTGTACACTGTTGTACTTGACTTTAATTTACAAGGGCAAGGGTGTGAGCACTTGTGCTTCTAGGTAATAAATATATTTTTAAAATCTTGGGTAGTGTGTTCTTCTCTTATTGTTGTTTCTCCTACCTGCACTTCTCCAAACTATCTACAGTGATGAGATCTTGTTTGCACTTCTGTACAAAGTACAAGTTTTATTGAAATGTGATCTGCATGTTTTCAGTAATATTTTATTACAAAATTCCAGACGAACACACAACCCACTATATGAAAAACATACTTCCCTTGCATAAATAAGCTTCAAGTTTTATTAAAAATCAAGACGCTCTACAGTATATAATGAATTATTAATTTTATGTTTATAACCATAGTCACAAGGTATTTTCTGAAACACAATGCAAAATATAAAGGCAATATCACAACAAAGTTTTAATAAGTTAGAGGCTTAAGATAATAAAATCAGTTCTTCTTTTACAAAAAGTAGCTTAAGGCAGCTTTGATCACATGTCTCTTACAACTCTATAGAAAATATGTGTAGTGCTGGTGAAACCCTGATGAGATTCTCTCCCTTTTTTTCCTGGATAAATCTCTCCACTGCACAAAGGACTGTTCAACAGTCTGGAGTTTTGTCCTAGAACTACAATACTTTCCAGTCCTTCAATTGTACCTTTCTTTAGCATTGTGTCTCAGTTTGAAACTCCTTGAAATTAAAATATCTTCCTGGATCCAAATCAAGGTTTAACAAAGAGACTTTCTTCTGACTAGGCATCTATAAACATACTTTAAGAGAATTGAGCAAGATGGCCATTTCCTTTTAATTCAACCAGTGGACACAGAAAGTGATAATGAAGGGAGAGAAAGTAGATCACAGTTTACAAATTTATTTGACACTTCCAGCCTGTAAGTCTCCCTACTAACTAAACTGACATAAAGTGCTATGTCAAGGAAGACAAGTCAAATGTAGCAAATGGCTACTGGGAATTCTCCTCTTTCACTGCTGCAGCTGCCTGTGGGGCAGGTGCTGCTGATCAAGACACAGAGAATATTCTTGGTTCTGCAGTGGTTGATATGCAAAGCTAGAGTCCTTTGTCTTGTGAAGAAGTTAACTACCACCTCACAAATCTCTGTATTTTTGCAGTCATTTGTAAAGCAGCACCAGGGAGTAGCTGCAAAATAATAGCCAGGCAAGAAATGACTGATCATGTGATAAATTGAAAGGAATCACTGAATAGGAGATCTAGATTCTCTCCTTGTCCCCTCTAATATCTTAAATCCAGACCCTTCTGATTGTCTTCTGTTGCATTTCCGATAGCACTTCAGTGGAAATACCCTATTACATAGAGGAGAGGGGGATCATCAGTCACACTGATGAGATACATTCCCATGAAGCAGACTTTATTGCAGAGCAGGTTGTCATCGTGGTGGAGGGCAATTTTTGGACTGCAGTAGGAGAGAGCTGGCTGTGTTAATGCTAATGTTGACCATCCAATCATCAAAAACCTAGTGCAAATATGCTGTCCATGTACAGCAGTTTAATCCACACAGAACACTGAAGCTGAAGATAGGCAGGACAATACTTAAAATTTCTCAGTTTGTGAATTCTTTTCCCAATAAGCACCCATGCCTCATGGGATCCAAATATCTGTTGAGACTGCTGGAGTTAGGTTGGTATCACTTTCCTTTTTTCTTAAAGTGCAGTAGTCTTAATGTATCTCTAACTGATTAATTGCCATGTTTATTCAGAAGAAAATTTATACATACATGTTCAGCATCCCTTCCTTTACTGTTTTCTTTCAAATATTCTTTTTATTCTCATCTCTTTCAAAGGAAGAGGGGAAAAACTCTTTCCTTGTTTTGTACCCAGATACTCCTATTTATAGATTCCTGATACCAACAGATGCAAAAAATACCTCTGTGTGACAGCTGGGAAATGAGAAAAGTTGATGACTTTATTTTTAGGAAAAAACCACCCTGCATGAAAAAAAAAAGTAGTGGGTCTGCTTCATGTATTGTGTTTTGAGTCCTTGTCTTCCTAATAAAGAGTCAAGGAGAGGCAGCACTGATGAGGAAATTGAGCATCAGCCCAGAAGGGCAAGAAAAACCCAAAACAGTCTCAAGAACATAATTAAAAATGACTGTCGTGTGACTAAACCAGGGTTCTTGTTCAAATTAAAAATGAATTTACTGGAGGGATGATTTTCTTAAGCAGATGGGAGGAATGAGCTCTTAGCATGGGCCTTAAACATCATTCGTGTTGACAATTTTTTGTCTAATTACTCCCCCTGCAGATTTTCAGCAATGAGAAATAGCCAGAAGAAAAGCACTTGACTAGCTGCACACCACGGCTGCCAGCAGAAACGTGTGACACTTTGAGCAGATCATCTCATGTCAGTGTATTTTAAAGTCAATAGACAAGAGTGTTTGTACTGAAGCATGAAGCAAGGAGCTGTCAAGGACTGCGTTATGACTTTCTGCCTTCTGAGACCAGTTCCAATTGTGCCCCAAGCCCAGAGATTAAAGCCATTTTGGATTTTGCCAGGGCTTGACTACTAACAGTTCCCAAAGCACTGTATGCTGTCTATGGGCAGGCACAGCAGGGCACATGCTCCTCAGAGACTCCTATGCAGAGTGCTCTAGTGGCATAGGACCAGAGCCTCTCCTGCTGGTTTTCTTGGAGCTAGGGGTTTTGCTGTTCCACTACTCACTACCCTCACACACTGGAATAAGGGTTCAGATCGTCTCAGAGAATTTAGCTCAAACTTCCTGTGTTGCTACTTGAGAAAGGTCAGCTGGTCAAACCAGATGTCTCCTGTTAACTGTATGTGCCACTAATTGTAACTTTGGCATCATTTAGGCAGACAAAGAAGAGCAATTTTTTCCAGCAATGTCTACCTAAGTCCTGTCCCAAAATAAAGGTCCAATAGTTCAGAAATGCTGGCTTCTGAAGAGTTGCCTCTGGTCCGTTTTAGAGATAGCCATATGTAATGACTGTATCTGGATCTAAACAACCTCCATATTTCAGACTGCTTGGATCCCTTGTACATATCTTTAATAAATGGTAAACTGTCCTTTCACCACCCAGTTTTAAACCATCTTAGAAACTGTCCTTTCACAAGCATCACAGGGCTAGAGTAGATAAGTAGGATGCAAAAGATCCCACCTCCGTTGTGTGCACATCCAGAGGAGCTGGTCAAGGGAATGAGCATAATTTGGACAAAGTCCTCTGGATGAATGCAGTGTGACCACTGCAGAGCATGCAGCCATTGAAGTCAAGCAAGGCACTGCTAAAAGAGCTGGAATTATAAACAGCCTGTAATCAGTACATCATCCCTTATAAGCCCCTGTTCCTGTTTTCTACACTCCTGTTCCTCTTTCAGTGACCAAAGCAAACACTTGACACTCTTAATAGATCACCCTCACATACATATAGGTGGCTAACTAGAGCTCCAAATAGCAGATGGATCTAGGGAGTGGAGAAGATACTGTTACTTAAATACCAGAGAAAGAGAAACACTGTGAGAGGGTAAGCTGCTGTACTTTGCATGAAATCTCCAGTAGCAATGGGGTGAGAAAGAATGTTGGTTACAAGGGTAAAGATTGCTGAGGTATTTAATGTGTACATGATAAATCCCTACAAGGTCCACGCTTCATAACACAAAGGTATAAGAAACGGGTCATGAATCCATGTCTAAAAGTGCTGATATGTGTTGGAAAGTACTTCCTCAAGACTTACCTGCCTTTAAGAGCATTCTACCAGTGCTAATCAGCTATTTTGAAAAAATAATTCAATCTTTGGTATTGTTAAATTAGCTTAATGGGAATGCTCAGCTTCTAATGAATGCTAATTATTAACTGCCCGCTTTTTCACATGCAGGTAAAACTGCTGCAAGAGCAAACTTGGTTCTGGCGTTTTCAAACTTTTGACGCTTTTACTTCACAATTTGAATGACAATTTTAGTATGCAGCAAGGGAGTTGGACTAAATGATCTTTAAAGATTCTTTTTCACTCAAACCATTCCATGTTTCTATGATATATCTATTTTCTATTTTGTGTACAACATTTATATTGAATATTTGAAGAAAAATAGAAGACCTCAATATTGCTCTTACTATTTACTTTGTGAATACCATAGTTATTTTATTTAAAAAATGTTGTGAGTTTTAGTTTGTTGTCTTTTTTATTTTTCATCTAATGCTGTTTTTAAAAAGCTAATCCCTTCAGAAAGCTTTGTTGACACCAAAGTCTGGTGTTGACTTCATTAGGAAAAAGATGAACCAGGACTAAAAAACCTGACATTTATATCACTCTGAATCTGGGTGCTCTCTGCATGTCACCTATTTCAATTTTTCTCAAGATATAAAAAAAAATTGGAGACTGGAGTGAATCACAGACTCCCCTAAAAAACCACTGGGTCTCTTGAAAATTTGGTTCTTGAAAAGTAGCTTTTTTTTGTCTCTCTTCAAGTCCTAAAGTTTTTAATCACTGTTGCCTTTCCCATATTCCAAATGCGGCATTTAACCAAAGTGCAAATGCTGTATCTTGCTGTGGATCTATGTCGTGGTGAATCTGTAGGTAGTTTAAACAGACCTGGATGAGCTGTACAGTGCAGCTGCATGAGATCGAGTAGACACTTGGTGTCTGTGACCTGAACTGATAGCAAAGTCACACCATCAACCCTGACAGAATCACACAAATTGATGTGCAAGTGTGTAACACACCCAGTATTTGTGAACAGGAGTGGGAGAATATGTATATTACAAGAACATCCAGAAACATGGCAAATTTCTCATAGAAATGGAGAAAAAAAAAATGTTATGAAAAATGCATTAAGTCAAAAGCAGACACCATACAGTGCAGAGGGTGTTTCCATGGAAGCAGTTTCCCACACGACAGCAAGATCAGCAACAGGTGTAACAGAGAGAAACAGGGAGCAGAAATGTCACCAGATTAAGCCTAAAGGTCACACTGGCTTATAAAACAATATATGTAATCATTTAACCTTACCACAGTTTTTATTCCCTGGAATAGAAAGTTAATTATTTCCAACCCAAACTATATACTATATATGTATATATAGTGAGAATGCAAAAAAAAAAAAAATCAGTATTGGATAATTGTGAACAAAAGCATAAAAGATCTTTGTCTTGGTATTGTTTAGCAACTGGCTTGGAAAGTAATTTTGTAATCATTCTTGTTCTATTTCCTGCTGAATCTCCTAAGATATACAATCTAATAAATAGAATAAAAAGTAGTATTTTATATACAGAGGCAGCTTCCTAGGAGATATAAGATTAAAATGGGTTCCACTATCAGTCTTGAAACTCATGGTCCATGAAATATCCCAACTACTCAGATTTAGGACTCATTCCAGAAGAAAAAGAAAGTAAGATGAAAAGTATTAAACTTGTAAAACAGGAAATTATGCAGACATTACACATGGTAAGTGAAAGTGAAAAAAATGTGATTAAAATGACTGACACTGACTAGATCTATGAGACATAAGAATAAGGCGAGACCATTATGAATGGTTTATGATGAGCCATCTGATGAGCTAATACTTCAGTTAGCTAATGCTCACATTTTTAAGTCTTGACCCCAGAAGAGGGCATTAGATGAGACATTATGTGGAGAAGGTTCTGTGGTAATGAAGGTTACAGGAAGATATTCACTCAGCCAGTATTCGTCAAGTTATGGATTATACCTACTCCAGCTTGATACAGCCTTTGTAGGTATTGTTCTGAGATCAAAATGCAAGACACATCTGAATGCGAGATTCATGTTTTCTAGGGAAAGGGAACTGTATCTCAACTGGAAATGAAGTATTTTGTTCTTATTCCTTTGTAGCTGACTATGCAGGAGTGTCAGCAACAAGCAGAAAAAAAAAGTATGAGGATGATTTATTGTGACTTATTCTACTCCTTGCAAAAAATTTTTTCAGAATTAAGAGGTTTCTTGGACACCATTCCAAGTTTTCTAGTGATGATCAGCATTATCCTGCATTCACCAAAATGAAGAAATGCTTCGCAGAGGGAAGACACACTGGCACAAGGGGTAACAGTTCAGAAGACTGCATCCAATCAAGGGTCATGATAAGAAAAGAAGCTCATTGTTTATGCATGACTGTCTCTCACATCCAAAGAAATAAATCATATGGTGTGCACACCTGTTTGGATGAGACTGTCATACATGCAGGTGAGACTTTTCTGTCTACTGTCACAGCCATCACTCGCTCAACTAACAGTGGTACCGATGTTTCTATAACAGGTGTTCCATTTTAGTTGGGTTTTTCCTTTCTTTTTTTTTTCCCTTTTTATTTCCTTTTATTTTTTATTAATGCTGGAGCATAGAAGATGAGACAATCCCTTGGCATAAATTGTGTTGGAAGGGATGCAGCCAAGTTTTGAGATCAGAAATTGATGCTGTGCATAGCTAAAGGTCACAGCCATGAATACAAACAAAACTGTCATGTTCTGCTATATCACTGATGCTACAAGCATATCGGCCACAGCAATGAGACATTTCACACTCTACTAGTCTAGATACAATCCAGGCAAGGGTTTTGCATTAAAAAATTACTCCTTTGTTCTCATCATATTGTTTATGGAAGGAATATGACAAATTACTGTAGTTAAAATTGACAGCATTGGTCTTGCTCAGTGGAATCCACATGTTGACACTTGACAGATTAGTAGCAAAGAATGTTAAACGTTATGTTTTTTCTCATTTCTGTATAGATAATTTTGCTTTTTTTTTTTACTGAATGCAAAGATGAGACTTTCACAGTTTAAGGTAATCAGACAGAAGTGTGACATCTGTCACTTTTTGTTTTACTTTAGGAATCCTAAAGGACTGGTTTAGTATCTTTATTTTATATCAGAATTCATACAGTTTTCTGCCTCTTCCATAAATTCATCTAGAAAATAAAGCAATTTTGACATGATCTAATGGAAGCTTTCAAAATTTGTAGCAGAGCAGAAAGATGATCAAAAGAAATTTATCCTATGGTGGAGGCTTCAAAAATGCAGGGAATAATTTACAGTTAAGACATGACAAGTGATGGAAATAAGAAATGACAATTCAATTCATGGTACCTCCAGATTTGTTTAGAACGATAGACCAAAAAAAGTGATGAAATTTATTTATTTTGATATATGAGCTATGAAGAAGCTCTGCAATTAAGAGATCTTTGCATAACTTCATTTTCTGTAATTTTTGTTTTACTAACATTACTTACCAACCTCTATTTCTGTTCATAACATGATCAATGTATTCTTTTGGATTTACAGTATATCCTTTAATTTGGAAGGTGGATTCTTAAGGTGCTTTTTCCATTCTAGGCAGCGAATATAATGTCTGTGATTAAATACAGGGCTTTTAAGTACAGCTTCTAAATTTGTACATCTTAAAACCAAGTATTGTTGATAGAAAGTACAGGACAACATAATTCACTTCTCCCTTTGGTCTGACAGAACCTGTGACTGTTGAGAGCTGATCTAAAGTCCATCTATTTACTTAGACTGTTTCCTGAGTGAAAAAACTAAAAGGCTAGGTTGGGTGAACTTTCCTAGGATGTACTAAAGCATTTTTTTGCTAACATTTGTGCTATGTAGTGTTTCATATTGTGGTTTTTATATGTTATGTGTTAGTGTTTGACAGGTATGTGTTAAATTGAAAGCTTCGTAAATAGTACATAAAATTTCTGAGAAAAGAGAAAACTGTTCTAATCATACAGATAAGCAACATTTTCCATTTTCATATGCTGTTATTGCAGTTTTGTAATTCTGCTGCTTGCTAGCTCATGGCTTCGTTTGAATGAGAACTGTAACAAGAAGTATATGATAGCAAGTATCCTTCAACACCATCAGAGAGATCATGGGACTTAATTCTAGCACTTCTTCTAATTTTACAACATCAACATTGTAAGATTTCAGCTTGTTTTGCTCCCCATTTCATTTTAAGGAGCAACCTGGGATATATTAATGGAGCATACATTTGCAAAGTAAAATGAGATAAGGTGCTGTCTGAGACAGATCAAGCACTGAATGAGAATCCTACATTTATATTAAATACCTGATTATTGCACTAATAGTGAATGTTTGGTCATATCAATAGTCATGGCAATAGTGATAAACATCACTCAACTCAGTTGTTTTCTAAAAGCAGAAGGTAAATTCATATCAGAATTTAGCTTTTAAGACTAAAACTGGTTCCAATTCTTTTAATATTAATTTGATATTATCCACTGTTTATGTTTTTATAGTGTTCAGGGATATGATGCACTCTTTCTAGTGAAGGACATTGTATGTTTCCTGAACAGTTAACCACTAAAATCTCCAACCCTGAAAAGATTTTTGAACCAAAATGACCATGTACAAAATTGACAGTGTTGACATGGTCAGAGTTGAGAGCTCTGCAGATATCCCTGTGTACATGCTAGTCTGCATAAATACAGCTATCAGTATCTACAAAGTAGTATAAGGAATGGTAATTTTTTGCTCTTTTTTTTTTTTTTTTTTGTGATGCTGGATTACATTTTGTATCGATCTTTGCAGATATCTACTATGTATTAGGATCAGAAACAGTTAACCCCAACTTCAGAGGATAATTCAAATAGCTGTTTGGCAAAAAGTCCATATTAGAAACATATACTTACTGGTCAGCTGAAATAGGAAGACATGCCATTTCTGTATCTTGTCAGAAATTTATTCCTCTGCTGATGGCAAAAGACCTACATAATGATCAAACAAGTCTGGAGCCTGCAAGAGAAACAATTTTTTTTTTTAAGGTGAAATGGGACAAACTGAAGTCAAGAGAGACACTGAAGTATTCTGCTATTCTCCTGTTCAGTGACATTTCCCCTTTAAAACAAGGAGTAAGCATGTTCTTATTCTCCAGTGACAAAGGAAAGAAGATGATTCAAAAACTTCAAATTATCAGCCCTTCTCTTTTTCTAGTGCCCAATTCATCCTTGGTGCCTTCCCATGACACTCGGTCCCACTGCTCCCCAAACAGTGGTTACAACTCCCCTGGTTCCATCTGCTCCTAGAAGTACAGGCATTGGGAGGTGAAATTTATTTCTTCACAGTTGCAGATGTTTTAGGCATTCAACTTTGCCACCATTGCCAGCTTGATCTAGTGCTTTAAAAAAAAGAGGCCAGGTAGCTTTCATACTGTAAGGATAGACAGAAGTTCAGGGGTTAAGTATCAAATTAATCAGTCTTTAATTGTCAATGGTTTTGGGAAAACCTAGAATTTTAGTCTATATTTTATTAGAATGGTAGATAATAATTGAAATTTTAACACAAACTAAACCTGTGAACATATTCTTTATATTAAAGTTTTTCAAAAAACCAACTTCCTATTTGAGTGACACGTAATGAATCAACAGATTTCAAGATTACTGATTTCTTTCAGTGCTATTCCTTGTTCATCAAGTGCCACCATTTTTTAAATATTACTGCTATTGTAATAAATTATTTGGTATGCTTAATCAGTTATCATTGAGCTGCATTTGGCTACTTATTTGGCAATATTAACTTCTCTTTTTTTAATCCAATTTATTTTCATGTTATTTAAGGGCCAAGAAACAACCAATTTGCTCATTGCAACCATTTTCCCAGAAATCATTTATTCAAGAACTTGGGTCTTCTTTTTTCATCATTTTGCTGTTCATTGCTGTCTTTCTCTGAATTTCAGTTCCACTGAGCAAGAGATTTTGAAACATGCATTTTAGGATCATATAACCAAATATTGTAAGTATCTAAATACTATAAATTTAAAAATATAGACCTTTTTTACATTTAAATTATATATCTAAATACTTTAGATATATAAACTACAAAAAAAAAAACAACTTGACCTTAGAGGATGAAATTTCCTAATAAACTAAAAAAAAATAACAGATTGTAGCATGTCTCTAACTACTGGTCAAACGGAATAGAACCTCATACTTGTCAGAACACAACACACCATCTAATAAACCATGTAAAAAGCATCTTAACTTCCACCTCTGCCATGGGTACAGCAACTCAACAGTGGGAAGAATATGAGGGCAGCCAGAGGCAGATATCAGTGGCTAGAAAGCTTGAAAATGGCATTACGTTAAGAGAAAGGAAAACTGAGTGTGATGAAAGAAAAAAATGAATACACAGTGGAAACCTGTAAGAGTTCAGATACACACCTCCCCAAGTGCAACTGGATGCCAGAATGGTGAAAATAATTATGAGTTAGGTCACTTTTGTTTGGAAGGGAAGGTTGATTGAAAAGAGGTGTCTCCTCCATCAGCTCAGTTCTGACAAAAAGTCAATGAGAGAGTCACACTAAAGAGCTTTGAAGTGGTGAATGCAGCCTATTTCCTGCCCCAGAGACCATATCAGTGCATTGGAGAGGATGTCCACACCATTCCAGTGTCTGGAGAATAAAGAAGTGCTTCCTTCTACAGAGCATACCTACCTACGCATAAATGATCCGATGACCTGAGCCACATCTTTTAATCTAGTGCTCCCCCACGGCTAGGACCTGTATGTGCTGCTTTTTACACAGGGCTGAATTTGTCTCCTAATCACATATTGCAACCCTGGAAGTTGCAGCTCCATTTTTCTTGCTTACTTATTGTAGATTGCAATTGATGATCTGTAAGAATTACTCCCATACTGAAATTAAATCACTGGAACTGATCTCTTACTTTTGAAACAGAAAAGCATAATGCTAAGATCCACACACCTGGGGCTAAAGCATTTCACTGGAATACTTCTGCTCTTGGATTTCAAGCATAATAGATCAAATTTATGTCTTACATACATTAATTCTGAGAGGGGTAGTAGAAATAGCAGGATAAATACATCAGTGATCCCCTATTGGCACTTCCAGCTCTGATGATGAGACTTTTCCACGTTTTCCTCTGTTCTTCCATAAAATGAATAAAAGTACATTTAACTCCTATCTTTCTATATTTACCAGTTTTCCAGAGTCTGTGGGTAGTGTTGGAGAAAGTCTTGCCAGACCAAAATTTAAGTTCAGAAATCCCTAAGTGCAGAGGTTTTTATTTTGTGCAAATGTACTTTAAATTTCCCCCTATGTATCATTCTACATTTATTAGCTCATCATTTACATTTATCATCACATCACATCCACTGGCATTTTGTTGACAATATGGCACTTCTGTATAGGAGTATACATAACTTTCTAGAACTTGATTTGTCATACTTCTTAACACATATAGTTCTGCATAACTTCTGGTCACTGACCATGAACATATTCGATATAATAATTATATATCAAAGCTCTCACATAAAAATAATAACACAAATTGCAGAGTCAGGCCCTGAAATATTTGCAAATGCTAGATTTAATGTTACCAGTGAAATGTAATTCACATGCTAGTGGGGATCCATTACAGTACAGCATTTAATTATATGATCTCATTCTATTTTTCCACAGGACACCTTCTTCATTTGAGGTACAGAATGTAAGCCACTTACTTAGTCAGCAGCAATTCAATATTTTGCTTTATTCCATTTGTTTTATGATCCTGTAGTTTATTTACTGCACACTATTCAAACTGTGCTTGGAAAACAGAATGCTTAATTTCTTCTTCGACTTCTTCATAGAGCTCATCTCTGTAATATATTAATGCTTCACTAACACTCATAAATGAATTTGTCCAGCATCTCATTGTGATAAAGTGAGAAATGAAAGCATGTAGAAACTGAGGTTAAAAAAATCTCTTTATGTATTATCACTATCATCTATTAGTAATCACTATTATCTATTATAATTGCAAATGAGTGTATAACAACCCTTTTTTTCTAATTGCCTAACCTTACGTTGTATTTTACATGATTGAAAATAATTCTACTTTAATGCTGTGTGTGTTCAGTTCTTCTGCAAATCAGATGCAGGAATCGCAAGCCAAATTCCCAGAAAATAAGATTGCATGCTTAGTGTCCACCTGAGTAAAGTTACTAGCTGCCTACTAACTGCTCATCACCTTGGATTTCTCTGATACAGACAAGGAGAGGATCCCATTTCTTAAGGATTTTACTGTTTCAAAGATCTTCTGTTAATCATGCTCCTTTATTCTGTACACGTCTAGTTCAACAACAAACGAGTGTAAGTCTTATGAAAAACTGCTGGGATTTACCCAACTCTGATCAAATATATTCAATTAATATATCCAATGTTATTGTGGTAAAAATAGCACCTAATGCCATGCTCGTAGAACATAGCACAATATGGACATTTAAGCCATTAATTAAGGTTGCAGGTGACAGACTAAAACTTCCTCAAGGGGGGCAGCAGAAGGGAAGGTGTTGATCTCCTCTCTCTGGTTACCAGTGATAGGATGCAAGGAGATGGAAGGAAGCTTCACCAGTAGAAGTTCAGATTGGATATTAGGAAAAGGTTCTTCACTGAGAAGGTCACTGGAACAGGCTCTCCAGGAAGTGGTCATGGCACCAAGCCTGTCAGAGTTCAAGAAGCATCTGGAGGATGTTCTAAGCCTTAAGGTTTAGAGTTAGGTAGTCCTGTGAGGAACAGGGACTTAAACTGATTGTTATGGGTCCATTCCAACTTAAGGTTTCTTTTACCTGACATCCCAGGTCTCACTTGCTGTTCAGGTGTGTCTGTGCATCCAAAGGGTTTGAGTATAAAGCAAATTGGATCTTCAGAACTTGCTTTACAGCAGTATTTGAAAGACCATTAAGCCATAGTAAGCTTAGGATTTCAGTTTAGGTCCTCAGTAAACTAAATTATGATTTGAAACCTTATATAATGCCTTAAGGTAAAATCAGATTGGTGTTATGTCATTTCCAGTTCACCAGGGTTAAACAAACCTACTCTCTTTGCTCAACAACTCTTACTTTTTCCATCATTGTGTCTGGCCCCTACCCTTCTATCAGCTGTGAGTCTCATTTCTCCTTTAGCTTCTTGTTTGGTCACAAACTCCCCTAAGCCACCTGATCATTTACTGCTTTCCATCATTATTCCAGTAGAGATATCTGGACTCTCTGGTTCCCTGTGTCTGGCACCTCTTCTCAATTATTTTTTTTCCACTTCATTCTTCTTACTACCATCACCTGCACTGAATTTAGGTGATTCCTACTTTAAATTGTTGTCTCCAATAGTACAGTGCAAGCTAGAAAAGATGAATCTGCTGTTCTTAGTTGTGATACCTGCATGAAGATCCCTTCCAGAGCACAGCCAACAGTTCTTACCACTGCAGGGAAAATTCTTGCCATTACAGTCTATAGAGGGTTCAATACTGGAAAAATATTGAAGAATATAGCTATAGACCCCTGGCTGGTTTCTCCACGGAAAGTGGGAACTATTTTTTCAAAAGCTTGTACTTTGGACCAGTACTGACCTATCAGCTTCAGCTTTCATTTCCCTTCTCTGAGACATGGAAAAAACAGAACTTAACAAAGAAAGGATCACCATAATTTTGTCATGTGGGTGAAGGAGGTTATGTTTCAAAGAGTTTATATAAAAAATAGTATGCAGAGTGAAGATAGCAGTGTTCTTCAGTGAGATTCTAATCAACATGTGCCTATATATCATCTACCCTTTCACAGCCTCACTAAGAAACTTACAGCTCAAAGTCATTTTTGGAAAAACAAAAGACTGCAAAGGCTTGAATATAATTTTAAAATATCTGCAGTAGTCCTTGCAGTAAAGCAAAAAGTAGTGACTCCGTAAGACTGTTTCAGCAGTATACAAAGCAGAGGATACAGAATGTGACTAATTTCAATCCTGTTCAGAGATAACTCCATCAACAGCAACTTGCTGCAAATCCTCACCTAATTAACAACAATAAACAGCCTTGCTCTTAATGTTTCTGTGACACTTAAACACACAGGCCAGAGAATCAGTCTCCTGGAGTTAATGAGGTTCATTTGCATTCCTTCCAAGAATCATCTGCTAATACAAATAAACTAGTTAGCAGGCTCAAACAGTAGTGAGCAGTGTCTGAGAGAAAGCAATATGTTAATCCCATCTTTGAAAAGTCTAAGCTAAATTGCTTATTTCTTTATAATTATACTGTGCTTTCTTACAGCTACAGAAAAATTGTGACTCCTTAATTATTAAGAAAGCCAGCAATATATTCCCACCTTAAAATGTAAGATTTCACCCAGAACTGCTAAAGAACTGGGGTTTGTAATCCTGTGGTTCATCCAACTAGCATTTGCGGGAGAGGTTTTGGATTTGCTACATTGTATGGAAGACGAAAAATGTTCTTCCACACTTATTTTATTATTTAACTGGATTTAAATGCATTATGTACTCATTAATTTTATGCCAATAGACTCTCATGAAGTTATATAAAGCAATTTATAATATATTTTATTTTAATGAAAGGAAGACACAGATCTGAATAGGTGACAAAATCTAGGTGACAATAACTGAAACCTAGAATACGATCTGCATTATTTCTATAGCTTCATCTTCACATTTATAATTTCCATTTTGGTACTGGTCTGCTTAGACAGTTCAGTTGGAAGGGAGGCAGAAGAAAGAATCAGGAGAACAGACTTTTTAAAATTTTCAGTTCTGAGCATAAAGACTTGAAAAGATTCCTTATGAAGTGAGAAGGTAATTATCAGAAAATCATCTCTCTTATAGTTTATGGACATCAAGAAAACAGAACCTGTTTGTTAACAGCTTACTATGGAAAGAGAGTAAAGTCTTGGGAGGAAAAGATGGAATCTAGTTTTATTTTTTCTGAGACAGGAAACATGATAGCTTCTCCTTAAGAAGTTTGTCATGCCAATTGAGGTCACTTATTAAGGGTTCATTTAAAAAAATACAGGCACAATCTGGAAACATAACATCATGTTATCAAGAATTTAAAAACAAGTAAAAACTGGGAGGGACAATGTGTACTCCAGAAGCCCAGCACATATCTTGAGCTGCATCTTTAATAAGGACAGTTATCAGTAGGAAGCATAAAGGCATACAGCAGGGGGTGGGTAGACAATGTTATTATAAATATGTATTACTCATCTTTTTTTTTTGTCTAAAAAATTTACTCCTTTTGACTCATATGTAGCTAGTTTGTCATCTGATATGTTAAATTATTAAGTGACTAGTTAATGAGAGTATACAAAAGTCTTCTTTTTTCTCTCCCTTTTTTTCAGTTGCTTATGTTTGGTGCAACCAAGAACTGGGAAAGTTCTCTACTTCTTGTGCCACCTTCTTTGCTTTTATAAGAAAAGTTGTTAAAAGGACCTCTAAAGCTTGAAAAATATTTACTGTATGTAGATAATTTTTGATTTTTATAAATAACACTGCCACAGATCTTCAAATGACAGGGTGTGTAGAGGTAGGCATCTATTCACTGATGGGCAGAAGTCCAAGCACATTCAGCTAACAGTGATTCCAGACCTCACGACTCATTTCTCAACTCAGTGCATGAGGAATCATCTCTGTTCCCATGACAGGTAGGTATTTTCCTTTGTCACAGGATCATTACTTAGCCAATGCTGTGTGCTTTTTAGTGGCTGCCCCTTGATCAAAGGTGTTGGTTTGGTAGAAATTTGCAGCTGATTCAGATTTCTGAACATCAGTTCGCTTTCTATAGAGATAGGTATAGATTTAAGCATTCAAGGTAACAATTTACTTTGGGGTTTTTTCACAGTAGAAGCTGAAGAGTCTCTTACTTTTTAAGTAAACAGGGTCATCGATACACTATGGTATAAAAAATATAGATTGCAGGAAAAAAACCACGCATCAGAAGGAATGATAAAGAAGACGTGATGAATTAAGAACTGTGTATTTAGATCTTGTCTGAATGCAACTTACTTCTAATTTGCAAACTTTGCTACTTGCCCTGCAGTATCCTAAAGAGAGTTACAGTACTTGCAGGGGAGGAGAAGTAAAGGCAAAAAACTAGTCTGCTACTTCATGCAGGAGGTTTCATATGGAAGCCTTTTGGAACTGTCATCTTTGTTCACAGAACTTAAAATGCTCCTAAAATTGATACCACAGTACCTGGAAAGCTTGATGTATTGTTTTGCATTCAGGAGTCAATTGAGAAGAACGTAAAAAAGAAATATTTTTTCTCTATGGTCCTAATAATAAGTAAATAAATGAGGAAAATTACTATACAGGTTGGGGAAATGATTTTTGATAACTTTTTTCCACAGGTACCATACATGGCAAAAATGCTGGCAAAGTCAAATTGTTCCTTCAGTAATTAATTCTTATTTTGTGAGGTTTTTACAGCTTTTGTTCTGTCTGTCTGCTTTGCAGACACATCTCACTGCAGTCACCATATCTAAGGGTCTTGTTTTAGACTTCTCTTGTATACATTGAAAGATATACTGCAGGCAGACTTCTTCAATGTCATGTTCTTGCCTCACAGTCCCCAGTCTGCCTTCCTGCATTCTTTTTCTCCTCTAATGACCTCATGAAACTGCAGCTAGAACTTTGAGAACCATTTTAAGAGCTATTCTGAAATTTTGATGGTTTACTTTATGACAGTTGCCCTTTATGCTACTGAAGTCATTGCTTTTTCTGCCTATTAACTGACTTGGATACCTGTAACATCATAGCCATGCACAGTTATATGCTTTTTTACTCTATACTAAAAATGAAAAGTATTTATAGATGCAAGTGTCTCCCATTTTTACTGGTGCAATCTCTATTATATTGAAAATGGTTCCCAACTCTAGGTCCTATAGCAATTGCATGAAGCTGTAGAAATGCAGGACCTGCTTCAAGGCTAAAAATTCTACTAATAATAAACAGAGCAGATACACAGTTACAGGGGGCTAGTTAGTCCCTTTTGTTCCCTTCAGGGATGCATGCATACAAAAATATAATATCATTTTTAAGACTTCAGACTATAGAATAATAAATAAACAAATACATTACTGCCTCAGGGCAATTTGACTTCCTCTTTTATTTACCCTAGAAGGTAAGCACTAAAATATCCATCCTGGTTTGTTTTCATGGACAGTATTCCAGGTGGAAGGATGCCACATCAAAGTCATTCCTACACTGATGATCCAAGCTAGATGTGGCTATCCAACAAGCCTCAGCTGAGCAGCAAGTTCTTATAAGAGGGAGCATGGATAAAGACAGAGGCTTAAGAGTCTACTGCTGGAGAAGCCCAAAAAATTTATTATGATTGAGAATCAAGAGTTTAAGCACTACTAAAGTGCACCAAATTCAGGTAGATGTATCTGCTTCCCAAGTTGGAAATACCCTATGTCTAGTAGCTGTAATCACAGAGAGCAGGACAAAGCATCCAGGAAGTAGCTTTGGCACACAGGAAACTATGGATTTCTGAAACAGAATAAGGAGTTTCAGGCAGTGATTAATTCAGGGTTTTTTTATAACTGAGTTTCTTTTCTGTCTTGTGAACAGTTTGGGTTATTTGAAGTTTTAGCATCACTGTCTGTGCAAATACAGTATCTTTGACCTTCAATTGGATTGGTACTTTGAGGCAAACAAAACTCTGCAGGACAGCAGGAGCCTGTGAACATAAAGGGAAGGTAGAGGAGGCAGCTGAGCCTTTTGCTATCTCTGTGTATATAAGAAATATCACTAAGAAGATATAAGTTTTACTTCACATTAAATGTAGAGGCATTTTGTACTCAATTCATGAATATAAACAGAAAATAAACCAAACAAATAATTGCCAGTGCTCTAATTAAATTCACAGTAAGACAAAGCCTGATAATTGGTGTCAATGGTAGAATTTCCTGTGCCTTTAGTCATACAGTCCCTTGCAAACTAAAATTCATGACAGTTGAGTCACCACTTTACCAAATTTGTTGGAGACTTAGTAATTATCCACTTGTATTGGCTTATTTAAAAGCAAAAAATATTGATATAGAAGATCTATTTTCACAGTATGGTGTGTAGTTTTTGTACTGAGAAATGAATTCTAGTGGGAGCACTGAAAATTATTGTGGGGATTAAGACAACAGTTTAAATACTCAGAACATTGTTTATACTTTTGTTTTCCACATTCTGTTCCTGATACATTGTTATAATATCTGTCTAATGAAATGGGGCTGGATTTTAAAATTTGGCTGAGTTGATGGTAGGGTAATTCAATTGACTGGAGTTATTTTTGAGTTGCACTGATGTCAAAAAATAAACCCACCCCACAATTAGCAGAAGTGAAAGATCATATTTGAAAATTCTTTTGTAAAGTGGCAAAGTGAAACATTTTGCCTCCAGATTAGAGAGCACTGAAAGGTGGAAGCAGTCCCATATCTGTGTGGCAATATCTTTTACTTCCTGTTCTTTTACCACACTATAATCATTAGGAAGTTTTTGTTTAGTTTTGTAACTTGTCACTATTTCACTGTAATGTTTTTTAGCTTATCACAAATAAAAGTAGCTTAGAAGTTTTTGTGGTGGGTTTTTCTTTTTTTTCTTTCTTGCTTGTGTTTGAATGAGATTTCATTGTTTTTTCTCAGTTGTAGATTTTGGGGTTTTTTTGAGAAAAATCTTCCCCTCTTTATCTTTTACTTTTTCTAGCATAGTTCTCATCTCAGATAATATATGAAATTTTTTGATGGTGAACTCTTAGTTGGGAAAAGAACAGAAAAAGCACTTCAGCATTTCCTTTAGCAAAAGATTTCCTTATCTCCCTCAGTTCTCTTCTGCCTGTTCTGAGTCACTGAACTCAAGAAATGAAAAGATCTTATTTTTCTCACATGAAATTTCCTCAGACTCACGGGTTTGAGTGTTTCTCTATCACTAGCAGCTTCTATGTAGTAATGTAAACATTTCCAAACTTTTTTCCCAGTTCCTTCACTCTCACCTAGACATAGAATAGTATAGACTTCTTCAGCTGGACCAGACAAACCCAGTGCCTTCAGCCACTCCTCGGGGGACAGGTCTGCAAGCACCTTCTCCAGCTTGGTGCCCTCCTCGGGACACATTCACATACCCCAACATCCTTTTTAAATTATGGGGCCCAGAACTGTGAACAATATCTACAAAGGATCCTCTGAGGGACTTTCCAAACTCTACCTAGGAACTGTTGGTGTTCCAGCACAACCATGCTCTTCAGAGTATACAATATTAGTAGGGCCTGCAGCAATCACACAAGGGGCAATGGTTTCAAACTGAAGCATGTAGACACAGACTGGACATAAAGAGGAAAATTTTTATGATGAGAGTGGTGAAACACTGAAACAGGTTGCCCAGGTGGCCCCATCCCTGGAAACCTTTAAAGGCCTTTAAAGTCCTTTCTAGTCCAAACTATTCTTTGATTCTGTGATCACATGTCATCATCCTAATTTGTGCTCTAATCAGGTACTTAAAAGTGAATGTGTGAAGAAATAAGTGATTCAAAACCAGCTTGGTTCTTCTTGAAGTCGCAGTTTAACAAACAAAATATGTTCAGGGAAACATTGGGCATGTATCTTCATCCCAGAATTGGTCTGCTATCAAGACAACACTTGGATGTATGCTAGGTTTTCAGCATTGTCATATTATAAAAAAATTATAATAGCTAGAAATTAGCAGTACTGGATCTGTCAAACTTACTGAGATCAATATATAATGGATAAAACATATCCCAGATTCTCTAGGTTAATGTCTAGAACTCCACTCTTTGTCCCCATGTTTCACCATTTGCCTGCAAAACAGACAGCCAACCTCTCTTTCACTCTTTCTTTTTAGCAATTCAGACAAATAAAATCAGTGCTTATAACTTCTTTCCCTCAAAATAGGTTTGCTGTTTGAATCATGATTGCACATAATTAGAGTATCAATCTTAAGATTCAAAAGAAGGAGGGAAAAAGACCTTTGCCTCCATGTTCTTCAGCTGGAGCCAACATAGCAAGCCAAATTACTTTCTCACTTACACATGGGCAGTTCTTCTGAAAACAATTTGGTGTTATGGGTGTAGGGGTGAGGGAGTTTGGCACAATAGTCTGTGACTGTGATATTGGAAAAGGCTCTGAAATATTTTAGAGCCATGTAGCAGTGTCATAATTTTTTACAGAGAAGTTGAATTAATTCTCTCATATTGCAGAATCTACTGTAGGCTTTAGATGGTACTTTAAATTCAGGACCAATTTTTTATGGTTTATATGGTCCTGTACAATAAAATAGCAGGGAAAATGTCTGCTATCAGGACTTGAGGTATTACAATACTTTTTTTTGCAAAATATTAGCCATCTGTAATGCATGGTAGGGTTTCAGATGAGTAACAGATACATGTGCCTACTGGGTCACCACTTACGTCAGCATTTAAGTAAATTAAAGTACAGATGATTTTAGAATGCCTTTTGTCTGTGTTTGTTACAGCCCATGGTACCAGGAATTCAGAGGACCTCCTTGAACAGGGATGCACTGTAAATCTTAGCTTGCAATCTCTGCTCAAAAAAGGTGAAATAAATTGCAATGTCACAAGTCTGCAGTGCTTCACAAAATATAGATTAAATTAGACACAAATGAATCAAGCATCGACATGAATTATTTAATTTTCACAGCTTTTGTTGCACAAGTATGCTGTGATCATGTGCCATGCAATAACAGATTTACTGGCACTTCCTAACTCAAGAAATGTGTAGCAAGTGAGGGGGAAAGTAAGACTTCTCTAGCATGCACTAACTAGAGCATTTAAAATATTTGAAAGGACGTCATAATTATATTCTTCAGAGATATAGTGAGAAAACACTCACTGCATTTGTGATATTTCCTTCTTCTGGAAGTGACTATTCTGTAAGACTCTGTGTTTTATTCTGCAAGACCTGTCACCACGATATACCTAATGATCATAAGCCAAAACCACACCACCTTCAGGGCTTGTTTTTAAATTTATACAGTCTTACAGCAAAGGAGATATTTTTAAAAAGTTTCATTTCCAAAGCCCTCAGATTGGGTCCAAGCATCCAAATGTGGTCACTGGGGAGCTACAGAGGTGTTCTCTGTGAAGACAGACCAGGGGCTGCCCTATGCCAGGCACAGCTGGATGCAACAGTCCTACCACAGGACACAGACGAGCACATCAGCCACCAACAAATGAGGGAAAACATATTTAAGAATGGTCACAAAATGCCATAGAGTAAAGAAAACAGAGAGAAAACAGAGAGAGGATGAAGAATTCAAGGAAGAAAAACAGCAGGAACACCAAGTTCAGAGGAGAATAAAAAGGAGGTACTCAGTGGATCAGTAGAGCAGATCTTCCCAAAGGGACTGCAGCCCTTTGTGGAGAGTGAGAAGGAAGGAGCAACTGACAGAAACTGCTATGTCTGGATCTTTCCCTGAGCTGCCTATTACCTACACTGAGTGTAACCTGTGCTGATAAAAAGGTGAGAGGAAATCTGTCTGGGGTGGAGACAAGCTTGGGGAGGGAGGAACACTGTGTTCTCCCTAAGTGGTTGTACTGTTTGTTTCCAAATATCTGAATCAGTAATTGAATACCTAGATTAATTGTCAATAAATTCACTTAAATTCCCCAAGTTTAGTGTGTTTTGCTGATGACAGTAACAGCTAAGTGAACTCCGTCTTTACTTCAGTCCACAATTCCTGTTTTTCTCTGGTATGGGGGAGGAGAGAGAGCAAGCTGTTGTGAAGGTGCTTAGCTGGTAGTCACCATTTCTTGATGTGCCTTCCTCATTTTATAATTATTTATCATTGTGATTACAGAACATTTTGTCTCCTTTATAGGTCCCTCTTCCCTAAACAATTTCATTCAGGACCCTAAAGTGGGGAAATTTTGGCCTATTGATGGACAGTAGTTTTCTAACTGATATTCAGGGTGATGTTCACGCTTTCTGAAGGTCTGACAAGCAATACACACTGCCTAGCTTACCTTTCAGTTCCACTTACCAATCTATATCGTGACACCCAAAATGAAGGTCAAGGTGGCGCTAATAATTGTGTTCCAGCTGTGGCCAGTTATGGTTTTCAAAGGTTTATATTCTGCGACTCATTCACAAAAATCCTATAAGGTATATAAAAAATACAAAACCTAACATGGTGTTTAATTGTTGTATGGTAAATTCTGTCCATTTCCTTTTTTAAATGACATCTTCCATTTAAATAACTGAAGTTGTTACAGTCCCAGAGGATGGTAGAAGACAGAGAAATGCTGAAGGCTATTCTCTGGGAATAAATGGTTAGCTTTTTTCTGAAGGTTTGTAGAAAAGATAGTCAAAAGCCCTAACTGTTTCAGATATTCATAGCTGGATGGAGGGAGGGCTTAAAGGCACTAAACTGACACAAACACAAGTCCTGTTAACTTCTGGAAGGGGGGGAATTTTAGGCCCCAAACAGCTTACGGCTTACATTATTCAGGGATCCGAGGGGAAGAGACTTCTGCGGGTCTATATATCTGTGTGGTAACAGTAATATCCTGCAAGTCAGGATACATTGCTGTATTGCTTTCAGACCTCAGCTGTCTACTCTGTAAAGCACATTACTACAGGGACATAATTGGGGTAGCTTTATGAGTCAAGATGAATTGTACAGGGTGTAGCCTTCTGGAAACTGTATATAAGGAATTGTGAGAATGTTACATTATTATATTCATGCTTTTTACAAGACAAAATTTTGTCTTAAATTACCATGACAAATACCTTCTAACATGAATTCATTGGTAGGCAGCCATTTCCAAGATGATTAGAGACTGGAGGTCTAGCTTTTTTTATACAGCTTGAAAATATATTTAGACTGGAAGTTTTCCTCTCTCCTTCTTTATCTCCTCTTCTCCATTCTCTCAATCTCCATCTCCACTCCCCACAGAGTTTTACAGAGTTCTAATAACTGAAGAGGTAATTTCCCAAGAGAAGAAGTTCTATTTCCCTTGTATTTTGCTCATTTTCTTACTCTTTTTTTAGCTTTTAGCTAGACACTACTAACCAGCCACCAAAGACTAGAGAGTGACCCATATGGTCATTTGACTTGAATGTGATATGTGCAGTTTCCTTGCTGGATTATTACCCCAGAGGTAGCTCTCTATTAGCTCTTAATTCTCTATCTGTGCTTCACTGACCTGTCGTCTGTAGTGTCCTGAATTGTCACAGTAATACTTTTTTGAAGAGGAATTTGCTGATGAAGACTTAATTGTTCATTCAAACAAAATGACATACATTTTTTCATGTTTTTTCCTTTACAGGCAATTTTCCTTTTTTCATTCTGACCACAACTGAATGCCATTTCAAACTGGCCATTCTACAAGGGAAAACAGAACATTCTATTAGAGTTGTCTGTCATCCATTTCTTGTTTTCATTTTGTTTATTTCCCTTTCTCAGTGTTTTGAAAAATTAGTCAGAGTATAATGGTTCCATATTGGTCTACACAGGGCCATTCTGATTACCAATTTTCACTTTTCTCAAATGTAATGTGCCATTTCAATTCAAATTTTGCAGAGGTTTTTTCTATTCTTGTTTGCTTTGTTAGAATCTCATTGAAAACAAATGCGTACAGTGCTGGTTCCAGTCAAAAGGAAAAAAAAACAGCAAAAAAAGATGCCATATTTGAAGAATTACTTTCACCAGGGAAGGCAGTCAGATATGTTCTAAATGAGTAATACAAGATTTTAGAGGCCTCAAACAAGGGACACAAATTATGAGAGAAATGAAGTGAACCTACATAGGCACAGTAAAGTGCTGGGAACAAGAACAAATTGATTCACTGATAGTAACCACAACAGAACAGCTAGTTTTCTGACACAGATTCCTTAAGCTATTTTGAATCCTCCATATCTCCCAACGTGCTCTCTGAATCAGCATCCTGAACAGGCTGAAGTCTGCCCTCTGGAAGTTCAGCGTAGAAGTTTTGCTGATGCTCCTCCTTGTTTCACCAAATATTGAAAACTCTGTTGTATCACGGTCTCTGTACCCCACATGGTCTCTGACCACCACATCTCCCAGAAGCCCTTTTCTGCTTGTAAACAGCAGGTCAAGTGGGGCACCACCCCTGGTAGGCTTGCTCACCAGCTGTGACAAGAAGCTCTCCTCCATATACTATAAGGAGCTCCTAGACTCCGTCTCCTCCACTGCATTGAATTCCCAGCAGACATCTGGCAGGTTTCTACTGGTCTGGCTATTTTAATACAACAGCAGCACGGTTTACACCTAAAAGAGCCTCCTGGCACCCAACAGGCATCCCATGCTAGATTCATACTGTAAAGGACAATGCAGAAGGATGTAATCAAAGCATGGTCCAACTCATCCCCTCAGTGACTCGGAGAAAACACTATGGGTAGACTAGAACAGCCACAGCATTCAGGAACCTTCCCTGCCTCCAGTTTCTTCCAGTTCAAAGAAAACACCTTCCTTTGGATTCTGCCAAATCTAGCTAGCCACATCAAAGGCTGGCAAGGTGATAAGGCATGTCTTGATGCCCCTTCTTTTTCACTTACAGGTGAACAGAGTTGTTTAGTTGTTTGCCATGTGAGGCAATTGATGGCCATTTGAATCAAGAGAACCTCTCATGTGGTTCTCACGACAGCACACTGCTGAAAAACGCTATTGACACTGTTACTGAGCACTGCTATTGAAAAATGATACAGAAGGGCATTCTTAGTTCCTGCGGACTTGTATGCAGACTCCTGAAACATGAATGAGATAAAAACACTTCCAGACATAGAGCTGAGAAAGAGCAAACAAGAAATCTAAATTCTGTTGCTTGGACAAGGCACAAGGGTGCCTTGCTTATTGATTATAGTTCTATTGATTTCCCACGAGCTGTGACAATTCAGCTTACAAAAAACGTTTTATATTTTCTTCTTTGTTAAAAAGTGTTATGTATTCAATGTGCAAAGCATACAAAAAATTGGTATAGCTTTCTATTCACTTCCCCTGTAAAAGGTCAGCAAGGCACGCAAGACATTGCAGTGCAATCAGTACAGAGGAACTGGATACCCTCAGTATAACTTTGCTTGTGGCCACTTTAATAATTTGAACCTTAGTTCAAATTATATAAAGTCTTATTTATAAAGCCTAAACCTATAGCTGGGTATATGCACTCTTCTGTAGCAGTCTGTGTGTTCTGCCATCAAAATTAAAGCCCCAAAGTTTAAAAGCTAATGTTTTGTCCCCTGCTAGTATTCGCAATGTAACCTATACGCACAGACAGTACATATTGATCTCATATTAAAGGCATTCCTGGTTGGCTGGACTTTCCTTCCCTTCTGCCCCTTCTGACACATTAACTGTGATACTAATATCTAGAAAAATATTTTTAAAAAGTCAATGGGATATGGTTCCATTATCCAACGTCAAGGAACTAGAGAAGAAGAACGGTATTTCATTTCCACTATGCTTTGGTAAAGGCCAGTATCTGTGTTGATACCTTCTGTCAAAGGTCCTGTTCACATGGATGTAAAGAGGGACATGAATCTTTATTTCACAGGTTCTTTCCCTCCTCCGAAATCTCATTTTGTATTTTATAATTCTAGATGTGCTTCAATTATACTGCTGCCCTTATCCTATATGCAGAGGATGGTTATGGATGCTGCGGCTAATTAACAATCTAAGCGCACAAATGTCTCCTTGAAAACAAGATCTGGCACTAGACTAAATGAACATTCTGATTGCTCATTAAATGCAGCAGTTTCTCTGCAAGTTGGGTAATACTAACAAGACACTCATTTTCTTTTACCTCCTCTTTCCTTTCCCCTCACCATTTTTGTAAGCAAATTTCCCCCCTTTTCCTCAAGAAGTGCATAAAGGTAGCTTTATTTTTCTCAGCATGTTGTCCTGATACACCCTCTCTGCTTCTGCACCTTTGTTGTCCGGAATGGTCACATAGAGACAAGGACTGTGGCGACAAACACAGTTTGCAGGGACTTCTTATTAACACTGCCTTGGCTCATGGAGCACGTTCACCTACCATTTCAGGTGACAGGTTTCAGGTGACGTGTTTCAGGACAAACACGTAATAGATGCAGTCTTACAGTGACTTGTAGGTACAAGTTCACTTACTCTTAATTCCCTACTCTTTCCAAATCTAATGAAGCCTTGTCTCAGGGGTACACATTTAAGATGGAGCTTATTGCTCTTGCTTTGGGTAAGGTTACTTTAGAAGACTTCTTATGCCTGCATAGGCAGAAATGGCATTACCTGAGGTATCAAGTGCTTGATGGAAACTATCATAATTCCTTGAGGGGTAATTTCCTTACCCCTATATAGAGCTTTGTTTGTATTTCTTGTAAGCGTTGCCCAACTAAAAATCACTGGAAAGTAAGAAGATAAATTTCTTAGCTCAACTACTTCTCAACATGTGTCTAGCTTAGGGGAGATATCCCACCTTTGAGTGCTGGTGCTCCTCATTGAAACTTGATTTTAATTTGGCACCCATAGGCACTTAACAACATGGAGGGCTTTCTGACCCACATTTTTGACTGTAGCTACATAAAACATGTCTGTAATATAAAAGCAATCTTTTATAAATATGAAAGCTTTGAAAATACAGATATTGTATGTAAGTTCTATGCTATGCTCATGCCACAAAGAAATCTGCCCCTTTTAAGATTGTTTCACTTGGCCTCCATGCAAAAGAATGCTTAAGTCAAGACTTAACTTGTCTTTGAAAGGTTATTTGCAATTTTCAGTGAAAAATGAACTTTATAAACCCTGGATCAAAATTTATTTTTTTATAATCCAAATGTCAGTACAGATTACCAGAAATTAAAGTAGCATTATTATTTTTGGTACAGTGACAGTTTAATTAGAAATATTTAAAATTAACTTCATTATAATTTATACTTCAATATTTTTTCAGTAAACTCATATGCCAATAGTTGTATTGAGAACATAATAATTTATTAATTTTTTCTTGGAAAACACAATATCACAAAGTGAAATTATATGTATATATGATTATTAATTAGTAATAATTTATTGCAGGTGTTGGCATTTAAAAATATGCTCCAATTTTTCCTTTCCTGATCCAAGGGATTATGCTGTTTTCATCTATTATGTTTGAATGCCACTGTTTTCTGTGAACTATACAAGCTATCACATATTTTATGAAGAAAAAATCCAATCAAGTACTGATGAAATTAGAAAATTCTGTTATTCAATTTCTTTGAATTAATTATACAAAACTGGCTTAATATCAAACTCTCCTTAATTAAAATCTGGTTAGGAGATAAAGTCATTCTTGTGCTTCTCTTTTTTACACCTGCTGTGGTTTAACCCCAGCTGGCAACTAAGTCTCACACAGCCGCTCTCTCACTCCTCCACAGTGGGATGGAGGAAATGGTTGGAAGAGTAAAAATGGGAAAACTCATTGATTGAGATACTGACAGTTTAATAGGGAAAGCAAAAGCCACACATTCAAGAAAAACAAAACAGGGAATTTAATCACCACTTCCTGTCTCCAGGAGAGCAGAGCCCCATCACATGTGATGGTTACTCGGGAAGGCAAACGCCGCCACTCTGAAAGTTCACCCCTTTCTTCTTCTTCCTCCAGCTCTATATACTGGAATGATGCCATGTGGTGTGGGATATCCCTTTGGTCAGTTGGGATTAACTCTCCTGGCTGTCCCCTCTCCACTCCTTGTGCACCCCCAGTGCTGGTGGGATGAGGAGCAGAAAAGGCCTCGATGCTGTGCAAGACCTGCTCAGCAGTAACTAAAACACCCCTAGATTATAGACGTTGTTTCCACAGCACAAATTCAAAACACAGCCCCATCATACAAGCTACCATAAAGAAAATTAACTCTATCCCAAGCAACACCAGCACACCACTCTATTTCTGATTTTCCAGAGTCACTGGGAGATGGTCTGAGATCAGATTAGCATAACACTGAAGAAAAGAAGATTTCTAGTTAGTATACTTTTCCTTTTCCACTTAGAAAAGAGTAATTAAAATCCTGAGCAAAAGTGAAAACAACTATTATCTATGTGTATCACACCTTTAATGGCAAAATCTGAATAAGAATCACTTTGAGTCTTATCAGAATACGTCTAAACTTATTTTCAGTCTCTTTTGTTAGAATTCTTGCCCATCTGAAGGGACATATGTTACAGAAATATTTGTCTAGCCATTCAACCTTCACTTTGGCCAGTGTATTTAAAATATATTTGCTAAGAAGTATTTAAATTCTTAAAATGCAGAAACAAGTAGTTCAGTTGTCATAAAAACTATTTTCTAGTTATTACTTTTAAAAATCTTTTCATTCATTTACTTTTTACTGTCTACACTGGCTCCATTTTAAGCCAGATCATTTGGTGGTTATTTGATACTCTCTGCAGGAAAACATACAATAACAAATTATGCTTGTAGTATACAACAAAAGAAAAGATTATATGGGTCAAACAACATCAAGAACATTTTTCCCTTGAGCAATTCAGAGTGGATACTGTCTTCTGATTTTGTTTCACTTCTACTTAAAACTACTGCACTCTGGAAGCACATACACAGTTACATCTATGCATACAGTAATATGCATATACATATATATATAAAAATATATGTATCTTCTTTACTAGAAAATCTTTGAATAACAGGAATAATAAATGAAGAGGATATTTTAGATATTTTATGTCTGAAATTCTAAGGCTAAGGTAAAGTGCTAATATTTCTAAGTAGAAGACTGCACCCTATTTACAATCTGATTAGACAACACACCAACAGTTTCTGTTTATATGAACTGTAGATGAGGTAACAATGTGTATTGCTATAAATATTTTTTTATTTACATCAAAATATATATGGAAACAGAAAATATGGTAGAGTGCTTCCATAAGAGCAGTGCATTGGCTTATAAACTGACCAACTTTATCTAGAGAAGCATAAATTTAGCATTTGGAATCAAATTCTCTTCAGGTATAGCATGATAATATGACTGTTTTCAGGAGACATCTTCACGGGCCTATCTAAAACAATTTTCTGTCTCCCACATATTAAATATTTTTTAATCTGTTGAAAAATAAATATGAAAGATTATTGATTGTGACAAAATAGCTACAGCATAAAGTAATTTCTTTGGATTTATACAGGACCATCACTTAAAAGTTAATTTCACAAAATTATGTAAAAGTAATGCGATTTTGTTACAAAATAAGTATTTTAAAGCAAAGATTTATACCATATAATTTGAAGTACACATCCTGAGATGTGATAAACATAGTAAAACTGCAATGATTAAATTCTTACTGAACCTATAAGGTGTCTGAAATCTAATAGTCAATCTTGCATCTTTCTCTAATTTATTATGATTCTGTGAAAGATGTAATTTTATTTTAGGTCACTTCTTTTAAAATCACAACAGTTTTTCCAGTCAGGCATTTCTACCAAGGCAGAGTTCTAATTTTATTTTTATTTCTTTGTTTTAATTTAATAAATGGACTGTCAGCAGATTTGTTCAATGAGTTACTAGTGTAAGACATACCTTCAAGTCTATGCAAGTGTTCAGACAGCATAACAGGATTTCTGCGAATAAAAATTGTATATTGTCTATGTGTTTGACAAGTTAGCCACTAAGACAGGATTTTTCTCATTGAAAGCACCTTTATTTTCCTGACAATTTTTGTCACAGTTCTTAAGAAATATTTATTAATTAGTTGCTAGATGGCTTCAGACAGTTAAATACGAGTAGTACTATAATTTGGAAGGAAATTTTTCAATCTTAAAATCTTAAGATCTTAATCTTAAGAATAAAAGATCTCTTAAGAATAAAACTGATGCCTATTAGATTCAGCAGGTGTTTACTACGAGTAACCAAAACTAAGTATAATATAAAATACTTACAGAAGATGCATGTGTAAACTTCAGGAAATTTTGTCCTCTGTCCTAGCATAAGAAGTAACTTTGAAAATGAATTAACAATTGCAAAAGTTGTGGCATGAATGCCCAAATTAAGAGATATGTAAACTTTTCTGTCAAGCTAAACATATGTAGTCCACTGATGCTCATAATAAATTCTGGGTTTAGTCCTTTTATTCTCAGTATCAAATGTAACAACCATATCAATTTCTAAATTCTATATGAATTGGACAAAACAAAGGAGCATCTTCTGTAACACTGATGTACTAAGGGCAAATATTCATATACTGTGGCTCCCAAATCTCACAATATTCCAGAACAGAGTATGCCACCCTACACATCCAACCTCTAAACCTAGTGAAAGATGGAACATATCTCTCTATGTTTGTTCTACTGATGATCTAACTGTGAGTCCATTTACAGCAGTGTCAGACCTTCAACAGCAAAAATTGATTCTGAAAAGGTAAAGTCAATCAGCCTGATTGCTCATGTCTAGTCACAAGGTAAAGCTTCAACTTCTGCACTCCTAGAAAATGTTTGGGAGGGGTTTGATTATTTATTAATAAAAGCTTTTGTAAATAGAAAAACTGTAACATTCCTGCACTTCCAAATAGCAGATGTAATCTGATGGCTAAATATGATTGAAGAGGAAATACACAATATGGTTTTATAGCAGAAACTGACTTCAAATCTCAAATTAGGAACAGCTTTCTTTTTTAGCCAGTTGGGAGAAGTAGCTTTCATTAAAGATTCATTTAACTTATTTAAGAAATTAACTGCATCATGGAGTTTCTTATTCCCCCGTATTTCCCAAATTATTCTTAGTTGATGCCAACAAGTCTATCTGTACAAACAACAGTGTAATGCTTTTCCACTAATCGGTATTTATTATAAATTCTTTTATTTTGAGGAATATGTGGAAGCAACAAATTTTTTTCATAGTATTTAGGACTTGCCACATTCATGTCTGAAATACAAGACAACAATTTCCATGTCCAAAATAATTTTTGGGGCTCTAATTACCTTTGAACGTAATCATACAGAGAAACAGATACACTTTGGGACAAACTTTTTAAATCCTGATGGGTTTATTACAAAATAATTTACCTATAGTATTTTAAATTTTAAATTGATCTGATAATGGAAATTTGGACCTTTTCTCCTCAAAAAACAAAAACTGTTTTGTTTTTTTTTTTTGAAAGAAATACCTGATGTTTTGAAAATATTTATTTTTTTCCTCAGGAACCATTTTTTTTTAATGAAACGGTGTTTTCATATGAAAAAGTCATAAGAAATTACTTTCTACTGCAATCTGAATTGTTCTTACATTAGTAAGAAATGGGTTCCTACATTACAGTGTCCAATTCAATATTTTTATTTTTTCACTGAACTGAAAACATCATCTTTATTAAAAATCCCATTTGACTCTTTCAAATATATTGTATACTGTTTTTTAAGAAACCAGGTTAACATGGAAAAGTGGTAGCATTAGTGGTCTGAATTGACATATTTGAATGAAACAGGCGGGATTCTGAGGGTGCAAGCTCTTCTTCAGGACTCAAGCAGAAACAGAAAGCCTGTTTTGTTTTCAGCAGCTGGGAGCACTAATGTTCAAAAAAATCCACAGCTTTCAATTTCACGGGTTTTAGTTTTGAGGTGAGCTAAACATTTTTAATTTTATGCTTATTTTGCAAGGTTTTTTTTATGGATCTCCTTTCAGACTGAACTAACAGGTTAAAGAAGGGGGGTTGCTTTGGAAACATAACAACTCCTGGTGACTGCTCCTACCACAGTTCTCTGAATGTGTTTGGTACACTGCCATTGTTTTAGTGTCATCCACCTAAAAACCTGTGGATCTTGGGACAAAATTTACTACCTTGTGGGGTGTGCATGTGGAGAAACTGGGATTTAGATAGTTCCTTGAGTAGGGTTTACTGATAGCAGAAATGGGTTTGAACTTGCAGGTTGCACTTTTTTACACTGGGGTTGTCATCTGGGGTTTGTAGTTCTATTTAAATTTGAGTGTTTTTTTCTCAGATTTTTTTTTTAAATGTGTAATTTGTGATTATTTGTGGAAGATTTTACTTTCTTCTTTTCTTGAATACTCGTCAATATACTATTACTAATCTAATTACTTCAGTTTTTAATAGAAGGATTTTTCATTTTCATCAGTATGTATTATGGACCAGAATATTGTTAAAGCTAAGAATCTGTGTCTCATAGAGAGTTCTGAGTTTTATTTTGTTTAATTAAGGTAAATGCTAGCAGTCCTGAATAATAATGAAAGGATGAAATTTCTTAGAAAAAGACAATTTTAGAAGAAAAAATCCGCTACAGATTTTATCAAAATTACGCACTTCAATAAAAAAAAATTATTTAGAGTTTATTTCCTAATTTAAATGTTTTAAAAAATTAATTATGTTTTTGAAAAAGCTCATATATTCTTGAGGAGCAGTTTAATTGTGTTGATCTAGCATTATATATTAAACATTCTTGCCTCCAATAAAAGTAAATCTGATCTAGACAAGCATGTAGCATGATATTGGTAGTCAGACTTTAAGCTACCAGTGGTTGCATAAGAGCTAGTATCAAATCTTTATCTGGTATTCTCTGATAGTAGCACAAATCCAAATGAATGTTTATTACAGTGGTGTTAACTCTGGATTTTCCATATATTGCTATCTATTAGGCTTATCCAAAGGGTCTGATCCTCATTTAATGCACCACTTTCTGGATGTGTGATTTTTCAAAACATTCTATTGTTCTTTTTTCATTTCATGTAACCCATAAACATACATCAGCAACAGAATTGTGTTTACCACCGTGAAAACATCTCCATAAATAGCAGTGGTGTCTATGAAACTGAGAGAAGAACAAGGTGAGAGGATTTCAACTCTGAACATTAATATGCCATTTTGCCTGCTTCCTTGTGCTGCCATCCGTTCCCTTCTGCACTACTGATGATAATGGTAATGACAACAAGGATTTACTGTCATTTGTACGGCCCTTATCTGTAACACAGTTCATTTCAAAAATCACTTTAGAACACTTGGGAACACTAGCTTCTAGGTTCTGATTTTGAAAATATTTTTGTTTGTGCTTGGCTAGATTCACTTGTAATCCCATTGCAGTTACTGACACTACTTATGCAAACACAAATTTTTGCGTGTTGCATTGTCTCCAGGAAAAGTATAGGTCTCTAGGAGTGGTTGTCCCTTTACACCAATTTTCTGCCCTTGTGAAATTTCTTTCAGCAGTTTTTCATCATTTATAATGTGATAAAATGAGAAGAATCTAACTCCTTGGCCAGATCTTCAGACACATAGTTCTATTGACTTCAAAAGCAATTTACTATACCTGAGGTTCTAATTCTATACACTTTTTCTCTCCAAGACTAGGAGTTATATATTTTTTTCTCCTCTTACTTGTGAACAAAAAGTGATTCATATGGCTCATCTTAAATGACCAGGCCAACCTTTTTTGCTCCTGGTTATTCTATAACTTCATGCAACAATTGCAACTTGTTGGAAGTATTGAGAACTCTCTCTGGTTTTGCCTGCTGAGCAGAAGTACTCTGTATTTCATGACAATACATCTAGAGAGTTTGGGATCCTGAAGTGACATCTGCAATTTTTCCTACATCTTCTAGTTTCAACTCAAGTTGCAACTATCCCATTTTTTTTCCACCTTCACAAAACATTTTCCTTTGCCAAAATAATATTTGCAAAGTCCTGTTTTTTCACTCTAACTAATGGGTTAAGACCATACTTTATAGTACTAATAAAAACACAGCTGCTACTATTTTACATGTTTGGACACTTTATATAGGGCAAGAAACTTAAATAAAGATGAATTGAAAGAAAGTGGAAATTAAGTTTAATTACCAACACCAGAACAAACCACTTAAAGAATTACAGCACTTCAGTATAGATTTTGTGAACACTGCAACAACAGGAATTTTTCCACTGACTTTAACAGCATTTGGATTTGGTCCCTGGAAGTCAATTACTTGTATAGCAGAAGGAGAACCAAGGCAAGGGCAAGCTTACTTCTCTGATCAACAGTGCTTGTGAGCATCACAACACATATTAGAATATTTTTGTTACATATGTGCTCACAGTTAGGGACATGCTTAAGCTTACCTCCCATATTTGGGCACCATCAGTACCTTTTGTCAATGTTCAGAATTACTGAGGCCATGATGGAATACTTAGAAAAATATGCCTTCAGGACCTTTTCCAGCACAGCCCATCCAAACACTGCCCTGAGAGATGGAAAAGGGTAACAACAGCTTACTTTAAACAAATAGGCTTTAAACCAGATAGCTTGGCAACTGGGTAGTAATACAGCTTTGGCAAACTGACAGGTAGCAGAAACAGCAAAACATACTGTGAGAACTGGCTAAACACCGGGATGTCCCTTCCACCCCGGGTTTTGTGTGCTTTTAGTGCCTGTACAAAGTGGACATACTTGGTTTGCTGAATGGGGTAATGGGGCCCACAGACCACAGAGGAACTGAAAAGACCATCACCAGGCTTAAATTCTGGAGCTTTTTAATATTTCCAAAACTTCCCTTAGTATCATTGGTGAAACGTGAATACTTGGCCTCAGTATTTAAAATTCAGGGGAAGTTGCTACAAGCAGATGGCAAGCAGCTTCTGCTGCTTATTTTTTCCCCACTTCCTCCCTAGGGCAGAGGGAGCATTGTTGAAATACATTTGAGCATTTCTACTTTTTCAAGTATATGTAGTAAAATGTTCTTTTTTATGGAAGACTTATTTGCCTATAATAGAGATTATCATAGCAGCTTCAGGAAGGGATGAGGGGAGAGGAAACACCTTTCAGTTGTTGAAACACTGCCAATTCTTTCAAAATCTGTAACTTTGTCTCTATGAAATGTCAGTCATGATGTTCTATGGAAGAACATTAAAATGCACTTGTGATTAATTGGTGCACAAATTATTTTCCATTTGATCTGTAGGCATTAAGTTTAATTCTAACGCACTTTCAGTGACTCTGGGACTGTTACATGAATTCAGAATGAATTTAGCCTTTATGTTTTAATTTGCTCAGCCACCTTATCTAAATAGAATATTCCAAGGTTTGGAACAGCTGAAATACTGCTAGCAATTCTTAACTCAAATTTAAATACTTCTGAAATCAATTTAGAGAGAAAGTAAGCCTTCTCTTTGATTGAACAAATGTGTTTTCCTGCTTCTGATCTCTGGACAGTAAGTCAATGTTGTTGCCACATAAATTTTTTCTAGCATACAGTATGTTGTTCAGTAATAGGCTCCTAAGAATACAGCTAAAATGTAATTGATATTATTTTCCGCATTTTGAAAAGAGGTTCACAAGAATATTTGGATTCAAAAATAAATGGGAATTTTTACAGCAAGGTAAAGATGATTTACCTACTGCTTTCTGCTTTAAATAGCTCATTTGGAAGTATACAAAATGGCCTCATTGAGAAGCTGGATGTTCCTGACTTGCAATATTGCATATATACGATCCTACATTCAGGTCAGGAGAAACCCGTCTAGATATTTGTATCACTTTCTGCACTGTAAGAGCTGAACACTTTATTTTCTGTCAACATGCCAGATTCTGATATCTCAATCAGATTTTACTCATTTCATAGTAGGCCACTCCATTACCTCTTGAGCAATCAGTATGTTGAATAAAATGAAGTTACCATCTATATTTTTGCGGTTAATAACAATAATTTAAATTTTGAGACACTGAGTATTTTTTACTTTTTATTTCAGCAAAATCCCCTCTGAGAATAAAGATTTGTTGATCCAAAAAAGATTTGTTGAAGCCTCTTGATCAAGGCTTTCAAAATTTTTCTACTTTAAATAAACTTTCCTGTATTTTTTCATCAATATTTTAGATACATTCCAACTTCATTACCTTCATAACCTTCTTTTATAAGGACAAGCTTAGCATGGTTTTTTGAAATGTCTCAGTATGTTTAGTTCATATTAAGGAGAAATTCTCATTGAACACTACAGGAAATATTTTTATTCATAATGTATTACAGTCTGGAACAGCATTTAGAACCAATATCTTAATCAGTTTTTATCATTCATCTTTGTAATTTGCAAAAAATTAAGGAAGTCTTTTGATGGAATTATACAAAAACCACATTCCCATGACTTCCTGGTTGGCTGTTGTCTTAGTGGGTATAGTTTTCACATACTTTTTAATCTTATTTGCCTGAGATGTGGCAGCCATTTGCATCTTAGAGACCTTACATGAATCTTTAACTTCCATCTATATTATCAAAACCTATTTCGCTAGAGGCTGCTGAGGTTAATGAGTAGTTCAGTGCAAAGCACAGATTACATATTTGATTATGTTTGACAACCTCTTGGAATCTCTATGTATTGCCATACCTTGAAGAATATAACATCTACAATATTTGCTCTTGTTAACTACAGTAACAGGATTCTCATTACATATGGAAATACAATGCATACACATTGCCATGAAATTTCACTAAAAATTAAGTGAATATGAAGTACATGCATACTGTCAATTGATACCTGCAAAAATTACTAATAATCATAAATATAAACCCTCCCAGGTTTTTAGCCTTGCTCAATTAGACACAATTACACTCAAAAAATGTAATTCATGCTGAAAAAGACTAGATGTCCATAATATACGAGTAAATGCTTGTGGAAATTTAACTGGTATCAAAATATTAATATAATCAACCAGAAAACAAGTAATTGCTTATGAAGCAATCCCATATAATCTTCAAATCCCTTACCATCTAGCACTCTCTCAAGTCTCTATGGGGCAAACAGTACTTATTTCAAGTCAAAAGAAAGTCAAGACAAAACGTATTCCATGCATTAGAAATATTACAGATTTTATTTCACTTAAATCAAACCAAAACAGTGATTTTGCCATATATACAGGACCTTACTGGGAAGCAAACGTTTTTAGCCAAATTGTTTCTCCACCAGGATTAAATTAATGACATATGGCTATAGATCACAGAGTTATTTCCATGGTCAGCACTTCACATACTGTGTAGGCTACATCTATATCTCTGCCTCAGAGATTTGGGATCAGCCTTGCTTCCTTATGAATGTTTTACATTTCTGTCATTCAAATCCTGAGCAAAATAAACTTTTTGTCTTTTGGCCTCTAGCTTCTGAGGCAAATCATTTAGTCTGCTCTTAGTCATGCCTTGCACCATGACACTGAGCACAATATTCTTACTCTCATCAATTCACACATACACACAGAAAGAGTTTACACCAGATCTTATTCATATTGACAGGATAGCACCAGCAAGGACTGCATTATCAAAATCACTGACTTAAGCTAAAAGTCTTAATTCTTTTACACAAGACTTGAGTGTACAATACCGTACAAAAGATATGGTTATCATTAGTGCTGGAGAAAGACCACATTGGGAATGGTCTTTGTGTAGATATCTTTCTATAGGAGTTTGGTGTAGAAGATAAATCAGACAAAACACAAAGATCCTGTCCTACTGTCACAGAAAACAGACTTATTAGTTGCAAAGAGCTATAGCTAACTGAGAAATGCTAGTCACCTTTAAATCAATAGCTTTAGAGAAGCGTAAATTAAAATTTTGATGTAAAAATTATTTCAATTAATCACCATGAAATAAATAAGCTATCAATCCCAAATAGTGTGTTCTAGCTTTTCTCTAATGAACCATCTCTCATTTCTTACAAATAGTGTTTGACTAGGAAAAAAATAGTATGCTTTAAAGAAAAAAGCATCCATCTTTCTGATAATAACCTAGCTCCTCAGGGAAAGAAAAAGATCCATAGTTTTAGAAACATAAATACAGACTTCCTTCAGAGTTACAGAGTTCTCACCTAGTACAAGCTCCACCTTTTCCCTGCCTGGACCCTCTTTCATGCATTGTTAGCTCACAACAGCTTTGGAAATTCATGAACTCCAGGCTCAGAGACTCTTGAAGACACTTCAGCCCCCTTGGACTTATTTTAAAAAATCTTTAGAAGTTCTGGGGATAGGGGATGTAGCACAAAAGCTAATTGTTTCCTGGAAGTATAATGTAGTGTGCTTTAACAGTCCTTCTATTCTCTATTTTGTGTACCTATCTGGTTTACAAAGGAGTTCCACAGACACTTCATTGTCCCAGTGAGGTGCTGCAAACAGTCGTGGGAATGTAAGAATTAACAGCTGGCACATGGAAGGCTGGAATTTCTTGCACTGGCTTTGTCAATTTGTAGAATATTTCTTATACTTCAGGCTTCACTCTGATTTTGCTTTGACATGTTTTCTGTGCTTGTTCACCCAGAGGATTCTGAAGCCAAATTAACTAAGAATAGTTTATGTAGTTTTTGAAGCAGAGGTTCAGCTTCTTTACAAGTATCATCATTAATCACTTCTTTCTTTGAAGCAAAAACATGAGATGAAGTAAAGATTTCCTTTATAGACTCTTTTGCTACTGAAGTTGCTACTGATGTAAAAGACAACTTTAAAGATTTTCTAGAACCAACACTCGTCTATCAAAGTTTCCACCACTGCTAGGTAAGGATGCCTTTATGTCTTCTCACTGGGTGGGCCTAGGAAGATTCATCACCAGGTCTGGCTGTGAACAAATACATTCACACAATGCCCATCTGCCTTTTACTGGCAAATAAGTAATTGAGGGAGAGCTCCATCACTTTTGAGTTTCTATTCGTTTTAAACACATAGAGTTTCTATGGCACATAATTATAAGTCTGCTCACTGTACAAAAGTGTTAGCAAAGACGGAGAACATAGATCATTATTAGATCCTGACAGAGACAGTGCTTTACAGCACTAAATAAACCAGGTGACACTTAAACACAGATGTCCAGAATATGAGGACACTCAGATACTGATAAACTACATCACATCATGAGCAAGGCTTTCAGAATTTTTTTTAAGTGTGTTTTTGGAATTGTTTTCAGACATGCTATTTCTGAAGAGCAGTGCTCACGTTTCTGAGGCTTCACACCTATAATTATAAGATGCGATCAAGACTCTGTTTTTAGAGGTTTTACCATAGAATCATAGAGTAATTTGGCTTGGAAAAGACCTCTAAGATCATCAAGCCCAACCGTTAACCTAACACTGCCACATCCACCACTAAACCATGTCCCTAACACGACATCTGACAGCACATCATTTCCCACTGTATAACTAATATACATTTAAGTTCTTGTATGTAAGTTAATGCTTTCCAATTACAATGATGGCCCTGAAGACCAGATATATGGACAGAATGAAAGAAAGATGTCACAGATGTGTGAGTATATTTATCTGTTTTCAAGTGCTCAGACACTGCAATATACATTTGTCTTTGCATAAGTACCAATCTAATTTTTTTAGTCAATTAAATGTTATCAAGTAGGTCATGCAGCAATTTTTGTGTATATCTCTATCTGTAAAAATGACTCGTTTGCCTTCATGCAAGTTGAATAATGCGTGTTCAAATGACCTTGGCAGAACTTAAATGAACATATGTCCTCTGAATACATTTATCAAAGTAAGCATTTAAAACAATGAAATGACATATATAACCTCATTTTTTATATCCAGTTATATAATATTATGGCCATAATTTGCATGGTCGAAATGTGGAACGGAGAAGAGATGATTTATTTCCAGCAGCGTTTGGAGAAATTTAACACCATCTTTAAATGTTTTTTGAAGTGTTAAAACTGAATTTGCACTTCCTTTCATTTTCCACAGAACATGAGACTAACTAATTTTTATATTGTTCGGAGAAACATTAAAAATGATTAATGAGTGGTAGTAAATGTGAAAACAAAGGAATGACACTCATGAGCAAAAACAAGTGTCTCCTTTTATCTTATCACAGCTAGGTAATTCTTTTAGCTTCCTCATGATCAGCTCTCAGTTCTTCTTTTAAGCTGGCTAAATATTATTTATGTGTTGAAATTGACCAAGTTCTCATTCATGTAGAGTTACACAACAACTACAGCAAATAAGAAACACATACAGTAAAACAAACAGAATCACAAAATCACAGAACAAGGTTGGAAAGGACCGCAGTAGGTCATCTGGTCCAACCTCCCTGCTCAAGCAGGGAAACCCATCATACAATAACATATACAATATTCCTGTGATGGAGAAACAAAATTCAGCCCATCAGTTAAGTACATACATTGGAGACCAAATTTCTCAGCAAGGATTCATTACCTTTACAAATACAATTGCCATTTCCTTAGACGGACAAAATTAATATATACTGAATAGATTCTGCTCAAACTCAATTTCACATTAAATAGCAAAAACAATCTTGGAATATATACACAGAACATAAACTGAAGTTTTACTACTCTAAAATGAAACTGGAAATCCCGATGAGTAAAGAAAAAAGGTTGAATTTTTTTTAAACAAAACAAAAAGCATCAGAAATATGAATTTTTGAATTTTGTTGATGACTTTTCATTTTATTATTATTTAACTAAGTATCAATAAATAACCAAATAAACTGTATTTTTGAAAAACAAGAAAATATACTAGCTCCACATTATTCCACACTATACAATTATATATTTATAAAACAAATACTTTGAAAAAAACTTTTTCCCAGGTATATAGGTCATAAATCTGTTTATAAATAAGGTATTAGTTGCAACGCCGCATATTCTTTCCATAGTTAAACCACATCTAGAATGTAAAAGGCACTAGCCTTTCTGTATAGAATTTCTATTAAATTTCATCATAAGTATTTAAACGAAATTAATTTTCTCATAGGTTTTTTTCTTAATATCTTTACTGTCACTAGTATTTTAACTGCAAACCCTTTAAAATTTCTATGAAAAACCAATTAACAGTCAACAAGCAGCTGAAATAAATTCATGGACCTAACAGGAATACAGGTTTCAGTGATAAATTTCAGTATTACTCTAATAACTATTAAAGATGAGTATTTAAATTTGTACCTCAAAAACAAATTATTATGTTATTTCAAATAAACTGCCTTGTGGTATAGTTATATCATCAATTATCATTTTTCTTTGCCTGGCAAATCAATGGAGAGGAATTAAAAAAAAAAAAAGTGGATATGCCCGATGATAATTTTAGAAATGCAACTATTATTTTTAGATACCTTTTTTTTCTTTTTCAGTAATAAAATAGGTGCTACCAGAATGGCTTGGTCAGGCCTGCATTGCAAAATAATTGAGAAAACAACAATTGATAATCTGAAAGACCAAGATAGTCAACAGGAATCAGCCTGGCTTTCAGCACTTCTGTCTGCAAATGCTTGTAAGTTGCATGACAGAGTGAGAATAACAAATGTATAATGGTGCGGGTTGCTTGTGTGGTGTATTGAGCAAAATCCACTAAGATGATCATCTATACAAACAGTAGAGGTCATGGATGTTATACTGGGGCAGTGGCAGGAAAACAGAAGTGTCTCAAGGAAAGTATTAATGTGCCTGAATAAAGCTTCTGTTTCTCCTTCCTCTGTTCCAATCTGTGAGATGGATCAATTTCTGAGTTACACAACTGACGTTTATTTCCAGATTTCCAGATGTGATTTACCCATTCTTTGCTTTGTCATGCTGGTTCCTGGCAGCCACCTGTTGAACTGGCCTAACAGACATCTGAACATGAATTCATGTGCTTTGGGGATAGAAAGATACCAGGCTCATCCAAGAGATAATATATTATTGTTGTATTTGCCAAAATCCTAAATTGCTCTTGACTTCCAAGAGTTTACTTGGAATGACCTTGTGATATGCAACTGGACTTAATTTCAAAGGAGAATTACATCATGGGTTATGAAGGGAAAGACATCTCATACTTTTGACTGCACATATTTTTAGTGAGCAGGAGGAAAAAGGAATGAAGAAAAGATGTGATTATAAGCAAAAAGAATCTAGTGTGAGTTTGTAGGCAAATCCTTGAACAAAACAGAATATAAAGGAGATGGCAAAGACTATTACCTTTTGTCACAGAAGAATATAAGGAAAATTATTTGTAAACCACAAAGCAAAGTGTTTCAGATAGTTAATGAAATTATGGACATGAGAGTAGGCTGAGAACAATTTAAGTGTTCTGAACCTTCACCCATTTTGAGTTTGATCTTAGTAACAGTGTAATTAGTTGTCTTTATCTTCACTTCACTACTATATATTTATTTTTAGAATTTCGTAATATCTTTACCAAAAGAAAACAGCACAAAACAGAAAAAATTGTTCTTTCCATACAGAGGGTCTGGACGCAATCTGAAGACATTAGAAATCTCAGTTCAATCTTGTCTTTACAAGACTTCCAGATCTGTCTCTAGAACAAAGAGGACAACATAAACTCAGTTGCAGAACTCAGGGGGAATCTCTGATGCTACGGGGATGAACAAAAAAATTCCACAGGACAATCAGGATTTCATTACCATTTTAAAGATGAAATGCCAGCTCATAAAACATGTGATCATGAGTCTTTGAAAGATGCTGAATTTTTAAATTATATATAAAATATTTTTTTCTTTTATAAAGTTTTTATATAGTATGTGCATTAACCTCTTCAGTTTGGATCATATCTGTATGGATACTGTACTCATAATTTCACTCTCAAAGAGAAGATTGCCAGTAGTATAAACATGTCATTATGCAAAGTAATTAGATGCAGAAAAATAAATAGACTCAATGCTGAGAGCGTATAGAAGTGCAGATAAACAAGTGCTCAAACGTTTTTTAATAGATGTTTAGAAAAATCAGCCATATCATTAAGGTTAATGACTTAGTTCCATCAAGATTTGCTTTTATAGGTTCAGAATATATAATTATAATGCTTATAATTCAACATGAGAAAACTTGATGCCTAAGTTTGTAGAATCGAGCAAGATTCAGCAGAACAGCAGTCAGCCCTTAGAATCATCCTTGTAAACATATAAAGATGTTTTGTTTAAACTCAGAAGTGGTTCTAAAAATCCTTTCCTCCTTGTAATTGTAAATTTGTGGGGTTTTGCTAGGAGTCTAACAAATATTGGAGATTATGTTTTCTTTTTTTGAATGAGATACAATTGTTTCTGCTTTGGCTTTGACTTGTCATTCAGATCTGTATTGATGGCAAACACCCCTCCAACTACAACTGAGGATTCCTTATTCTCTAGTTTTCACTTACTACTATAGTTTGAAAGGACTACCCTGTCCTTTCTTGAGTCATTTAATGCAATCAGTCAGGATAGTAATAGCCAGTACTCTTCCTCTTCTTTCGTTGGTTTGATTGACTCTCACTTTGGCTAGAAGTCCAAAGATCCAAGCATATATATGTTAATAAATTTTCTTTCAGGTGTATTTTATCCCTGTAAGTGTCATAGTTTTTGGGTTTTTTTCTCTTGGAATTAAGTTCAGAGGTTTTTGATGATCTGTTAAAATTTAAGTTGAGCTTATTCACATTTAGTTTTGACGGAAGTAGCCACAGATCAGGGGGTGAAACCTATCCAAAAGTACCATTCATTAAAGCAAGATCTTCACAATCTGCCCAGCTCTTATTCATTAGATGATTCTGGTATGCACTGGGAAAACAAGGTAAAAGATAATTGTCGCAGAATTATTTGTGTCTCCAAAAGCTCTGGACTACATCTGCCCCATTCTGATGGCTCATGTATGTGCTGTAAAGGCACAAACATGGACAGTTAAACTGTTTCCAGTTTTTCTTCCTGGTAACAGATTTGGGATGAGATCAGACGGTGTTAGTAACCCAAGCAGCAACCACCAACTTCCAAAGAGATTGGCATGGGGTTGCACAATAAGCAAGGTGGGCTCTGCTGACTATCTGGTAGAAACCAACAAATAACAAAAAAAGCAGCCACAGAGAGGAGAGTGTAGCAGTAGGGAGATGAATGATGTAAGTCTAGACATCCTAAGCCGTGCAGAAACCCAGTCCTGGAGAAATCTGCGATGTAGAACTGAGGCTGACGACACTTCAGCCACACTGAGTAACCGTCTTGTTCCCCTGCACTGGCCACATGGGAGGCCTTCATGTCTGTTCTGGACAGAAGAGGGCATGTGTGTAAGTAGTTTTAAAATAACTAATAACGTACACATGCAATAGAAATGTGTGTTTGATTATACCTGTACAACCTATTTCATGTACAAGAGCATTAAGTGAGTCGGGGTTTTTTCAAAGAAAAGTTGAGGGTGTGCATGCTAATCATATGGTGGTATTCTTACGGTGATTTGTGTAGGCCCATGGCAATCATGTTGTTATCAGGGAGCAGGTCTTAATTTTAAGAGTCCTTGGCAGTCTGCTTATTTCCTATTTTATCCACGGAACTTCAGCTTCATTCAGTGCACAAAATGGATATACAGAGAAGCAGGATTAAGGTCCCATTGGGAACGATAAATCTGGTCTGTCCTATTTTTCAAGTGCAGCTTGAATTATCTTCTATTAACAGAGAGTACAGGGAGGAGAGACTGTCAGTTAATTCATTCTTATGTCATTAAATCTGTTGTCCTGAAAAATAACTGAAAATAGTGTGTAAGCAGCCTTACTTTCATTGTGTCTTCAGGCTATACAGACCAGATTCAAATATTGAGACAAACAGCATTTCTATGACCTCTAATGCCTCTGCTTAGGTCAGTGTTGGATAGAGCGGTGCAGGCAGGTTCTGTTCTTCCACCTGCAATGTAAAGGTAGATTTAAGCTGTTACACATGCTTCTTTGAGACAAAGCAAACTGTAGATATTTTAGCATGCTTAATGTGTCTTCTTCTGCTTCATATATATTTTAGTGTTTCTGTAAAATAATGGTGCTACAGTTTCAGAGGTACACTGGGCTTGCTGATGTTATCACAGAACGCATTGCGTTTTGTACAGCATCTGTCTGTCTTATGCTGCGATTGAACATCACTGAGTAAAAAGCTATTCCTGCAGATAACTGATTTTATTATAGGTCAGGCAACTATCAGATAAAAAGATACGAGAAGTTCCAACAGCTGTGGAACTTTTCCATTATTCCAGGTTTAAAATAATATAACTTTCATGAAGAATCAAAACTCAGTACGTGGTAGCTGAGGAAGTCTAAAGAAACATGAGGCTGTGTCCCCTCCCCAGTGGTACTGGGGGGCTGAATATAAAGACAGGCATCAAACAGGTTCTCTTTGACACAGAAAATTCCTGACCATCCACTCCATGCCACTGCCTGGTAAGGAAGGTATTCTCCAAACTAACATCCTTAAAAACCTCTTGAATTTTCACTAAGTTTAACCTCTTTAGAGAGAAACCTCAGGGGCTTGGTCAACTGGCATGGCCAAACTGGCTTTTTGCATATGAGTTTTCTGGAATAAAACCCGTGTAAAACCTGATTAGTGTTTTGAACCTTTAGGATGCTGGAAACTACTCTTATTTCCCCACAATCACTAGGGTCTGCATTTTCTGAAACTTTGAACCAACAATGTATTTTCAACCAATGTATATGTTCATGTGTTTATGTTTATGCTCCTGACCCAAATTTTTGAAACAATTCTGATCAAAGTAGGCACTGGTGGAGGCTGCAGGAGTGTTCATGAGGACAGGTGATGCCAGGCACAGCTGAGCCACTCAGCCCCGGGCAGGGAGGGGTGAGGGGAAAAAGGGGAGAAACAGCCCTGCCAACCCCAAGGAGAGAGCAGGGGGAGGGACAGAAGGAGATCTCTTCTCCTGGATAGCTCACACCAGAGTAGGTGGGTCTCTCCTGAGGGAGCCGTAGCTTCTGCAGAGGAGCCCATGATGGATCAGGAGCAGCCAAGAGGGGATGGTGTGGACACTGACCACAGCCCCCACATCTCCTCCTGCACCCCTCAGGGCAGAGTCAGGGTAGGTGGGGCTTGGGAGTGAAGGAGTGAAGGTGAGCCTGGGGGGAACATGCCATTTTCATTTTGTCTTTTTCCCTCACTACTTAAATCTATTTCAATTGGTAATAACTTAAAGTAATTTTCCCAAAGACTAGTCTGTTTTTCCCCAGAGGTAGTTGGTAGGTAATTTCCCTGTCTTTATCCTGACCCATAAGTTTCTGTCATCTTATTTTCTTCCCAGCCCTGTTGAGGATTGGGAGTGAGGGATTGATTGGATGGGGGTGTCTAGCAGCTGGTCGATGTCAATCCAACACAAACACTCTCAAAGAAGGAATATGAAATCAAAATACTAATTTCAAATTGCATTAATTTGATGAAGTATATTTTCTGGACCTCAGCAGCTTGGAAGACAGGCTGAACTTGATGCATTTTCACAACAGAGCTTTTACCGGTAGCTTATATATGCTTATATATGTAATCAAATTTTTGAATTAAAGAAGACACTTCGGTCCAACTTTTTCTTCAGCATATATTTCATACATGATGGTCACTGCTTTCCTCTTCCCTCTCCAGAAAATATTACTTGCTTCTCAGGCTTACTATACAACACATTTGTCCTGTGCTGTGATCCTTCACCTTCCTTTAAAGGATTCCGTTTGGAAATGCTCCATGAGATTAAATGACATACTAGGACAGCGCCCCCAAATTAAATGAAAGAGTTTCAGATCATGGTTGGAACATAAGGTATTCATCCCACAGTAGCCATTCAAATATGTCATTCACCATGAGTAATAAAATTTTATAGGACAGCAAGAGACACGCTATTCTAAGCACCAGTGCATACACCATTATTCAACAGTAACCTCCTTTATTCTTGTTCTAGGTCAAAAGTAACATTGTGCTCTTCTGGAAATTCTGGGAAAAAAAAAACAAAAACCAGACTGAAAGTGCTGATCTGCAGGCTCATTTAAGATTAGGTATTTATTCTGAAAAATTAATAGCAAATAAAAAAAATCAGATGGGGAAAGATGAAAAGAACAACGTGATGTAACAAGGTCAAACTATACTAGGCAGTTTCGATCAAATATTTTTGAATTGGAACTCAGTCTTCCACAGTGTGAGGCTTTCTGTTGGACAAGAGTGACCTACTGAAACTGGAAAGAACACACACATGGCAAAAATAGCCAGAAAAAGCGAGACAGTAATAGCAACTCTGCAAAGGTCTTGTTTTATCTTTTCTGTCCTATAAAATTCAGGAAAAAATTTAAGTCTTCCAGTCATTATTGATCTATACTTTTTAATTCTATACATATTATTTTACTTTGGACTCACAAAAAATTATTCTATACGAAAAATGATAGTACATAGCTGTTTCTTTGTGTCTGCTTTATGTTACCAGTGGAACAGGAAAAAAATAATTTTAAGAGATAAGAAAAGCATGTATTTGAACTGTTCTTTGAAAAGTAAGGTAACAGGATCATTGTGGTGAAAAATTGAGAAAATTAATTATTATTGTCTTTAATGAGTGAAGATGTGTCCTTCCCAGCTACATCTACTTTTCTGGAAGTTCTCCCACACAAATCTGAAATAATTTGAATACTTCTAGTTCAGTTCATTTGAAAGTCAGATTTGTCAAGATACTTCTGTGGCTCAGCTGAAGGACAGTAATATCTTAAATCACTGTTGTTCTTCCCAAAGAAGTTGTTTGTTCTCAAAGAAGTTTATTTCTTAAGCAGCTCATCTGAAAACACTAGAAAGAAAATATACAATTTGCATATATCAAACTGCAGTATAAAATGTTATTTTGTTATTAATATTTTCTCTTAAGAGAAAACCTGTTCCTCAGAAAAAAAAATTTAACATAATGATTTTTGTGAAAACCTCACCTCCTGTGAGGTTTTACTAAATGTATAATGAGGTTTACTAAATGTATAATAAAAATTAACCAAAAAATAGTAAAATGAAATTGGGAGTATCATGCTACCTTTTTAATAGTTGCTGATTTTATAAGTAGAACATAACAATTGCAATACTTTCATGAAAAATCCTAACTATGTGCCCTCCAAATGTAAAAATAACAGTATTAACATGTGGGTTTTTTGAGTTTACAGACCTTGTGCTACATTTCAAAATAGAGCAGACTCCAGGTGTATTGTCTATCTTTGATATTCTTTAGCAATTCAGAAAAATGTTGAAATGTCATGCCTTGAAGTGAGGATTTTCATTATTCATATTCTTCCTTCTTTATAGGTTTCCTGTTTGAAGACTAAAAATTATAATTTAAGGAAGGAAATATTATCTAAAAAGCTAAGTAGTTCATCAATGGTTGTTGAAAACCAGAAGAGTAGTATTTTTTCTTAACTTCAGTCTGTTCCTACACTAAAAGTCTGATAAATGCTGTTTGAGAAGGGTTATAAGGGTGGGAGGGGACATACAGAGGCTTCAGCTTCAAGGAGATTTTGAGATTGTGCAACTTAATATTATTGGTTCTATTGGGGTATGTGTGGCAGGGATCAGACTAAATAATGATGACAATAAACCAGCCCTACTTTGTAGTGTTAACCCAGGAATTACAGCACTTTATTCCTTCTTTTGTCCATTCTGCAGATGGAGTAATGTAGTTCTAGTTCAAAAACTAACAAGCAGAACAATATTGGAATATGAAGCTGTCCTAAATAGCTCATTCTGGCCCATAAGCTTTTAGTTTTATTTTGAGACGTTAGTTTTTAGATCTTAGTTTTAGGTCCAGTTAATTTTAATTATTATGTAATTAACCATTAATGTTGAAAATGTTGTGGGTTTTAAAATGAGATTGCTTTGAAATTTGACCTTCGAAATTAAAATTTTGGACAAGAATTGATGAAAATAATAAAGAGTTGAAGTCCTTTTCTGTTCAGGATCATAATTTTATAGAGATAAGAGATTCATTACACCTCTAACTCCTGGTAGCTCTGCTCTTTGAACAGTATTCTAAACGTTTGAGCTGGATTCTAATGGAGGAGACAAATCATCAGTGTGAGAGTAACTATGTTTTAATTGCAGGCCTCAGGTGTGCACTTTTATGCAATATTTTAGTCCAGAGTGATGTTCCTGTAGGAACTGGTGGAACAGCCAGAAGTAGCACATCTGAGTCCTATTACACAAAGATGTAAAGAAAAGTAGGAAGAAAATGAGGGCACTAATTTAAATAAATAAATAAAATCTTCCCCTCTCTCACAAGCCCAATTGTGTTTTAAGCAAAGGTGCATAATTTTCTGGACATTTTAACTCTCAATGTTAATTTAAGAACTCAGTGAGGACCACTTAGGACTTTCACAGTGTCATTTCTGTAATAGAAGAGAACCTGAAAGTGATCACTAAGCCACAAATGACTATTAAAAGGGCACTGGTGATTATGGAAAGTAAGAAGTGAATTCTGAAAGGAATTCTAAATACTCTTCAGAGCAGATTATTTAAATTGAACTGTTCCACTCAGTGGACTATTTATTCGAGGTAGCTGTAATTTGATTTAGTTTATTTTGATTTCCAAAATGAAAGTTGATGAATACACTTTCACTTCAAATCTCCCATAGTTTTTTCTTATGTCTTACACTAGAAATGGCAGTGCTGCACACTGAGGAGGTTGGGCATCCTGTCAGCTTAAGGAACACTAAAATCAAAAATTGGGTGGTAGAGCTGAAAAGGCTGGTGTCAAATACAGATCTGTATTACTTCTAAACTGCTGGCTAGAGGTTGTGATTTGAGATGCAAAGGAAGGCTCCAGCATATAACTTTGACCATGACTATACAAGTCTAGGTGCTGCTGATCTAAGCAGCTGTGTCAGAAAAGGGCTACTGGCTAAAATATAGTCAACACAAGAAACATCACAATCCCTTTCAGAGGGCCATCTTTAAACTCTTAGTGATACAGGTTCTCTATTACTAATATCAAAGATAAGGAAAACAAAAGATGTTATTGCTGCCTTGAGGGTAATGAAACAACATCAGACATTAAAGTGTCAAACACTGATTCTTGGAACTATATGGGATTCTTTTAAGAATTCAAGATATATTAATATCTGTATAAAAATAATGAGTACAATTTATTTGTGTACTTACTGCATATAATTCTGGCCAACTTTGTGGTGCTTACTAGCCATGGGTCATTTTTATTTGTGTGTTAATTATCCATTAGGGTAAACCTATTTTTTTACATATGTCATGCATATACCACTGTAGTACACTGAACTGCATGAAATCAGACTTCATCACAGTTTATGTTAATATTTGTACAGAACAAATACTCCTTACTCTAAAGTTCCATAAGGTGCTATATTGAAGTAATTGCCAAAATTTAGAAATAAAGCAGTTCCAAGAGGACTGAGAGCATAAGAGAAGTGTCATAGTTCATTACAGAGATGGTCTGGATAGCCTATTTTTTTCCCTCTTTGTCCTTTACATATATGCTTTAAAATCGGTTGTTTTTTAAAAAAATATAATTAAAATGAATTATTCTTACTGATGGAATGTCACTGCACCATATCAGGTTGGTAAGATTCAATGTTGTAAGAGTTCTTTTGTAGACAGTATGAGCAAAATACCAGAAATGCTCACCTGGCAGTGGAAGATACTGTATGTGTGGAGAAAGTTTTATTAAGGATGATATGTAGGATAAATGTGTACATGCATAGTCACTTTAATTCCTTTTTCTGATATTCTATTTAATCTCTTAGCAGTAAAGAGAGGAAAGGTTCAACAGCCTTACCCTCACAAAATACGGTGCGTCTCTGGTAAATGTATACTTATGCCTATATGTGTAAGAAAACTAGAGTGAAAAGGCTAAAGAAGTAGGTTAAATTTACCAGGGGAGAGTAGATGAAAGTTATGATTTATTGTTTCACTGTCAGTAGAATGGAAAAAAAAAAAAATACTACTATTCCACCACAAATCTTTCCAAAGATCTGTAGGGTGTGTCCTACAACAAAATAAGTCTGCAACATCATCCACTGTTACAGTATTGGCATTGTGGTGTCCTGGTAATTATTTTATCCTTGGATTTCTGTGGTTATAAGAAAGAGGCAATGGGATGGAGAAACAGGTACAAAATCTCTTCCCATTTCTTTTATAGGTTTTCTACCAACAAATAGATTTCCACAACAGAGATGAAAGCTTGGAGGATAATGTTTGACATTTTATAAAAAGGATGAAATTTTCTGAGTGCTTTTTATAACTAAGAAATTCAGTATGTGTATTCCATAATGGTAGGAATGGACAAATAGTTTTGCCAATATTTATTTAAATGCTAGTTGACCTCACTGCTTCTCCTAGATCTGAGTATTTCAAGATCTGTCCTGAGAGATTCATGTCATCAAGTGAAACTTCCAACTTATTAAAGCCAATGGCAAAACTCTCCAGGAGGAGCAAGGGCAGACAGCAGTGGGAGGTAAATGCTCCTCAGGTGGGAGTCGTGGTTATGTTTAAGCTTAAGCTTGGTTTATGTAGGGTTGCAAAGGTAATGCATCTTGCACCTCACTGAAGGCACAGACAGGTTTGGACACTATGTACCCTTAGGTCTCATGGTGTCTGTCCTTCCTTGTCCTCTCTGCATACAGCCCTGCCTGATTTTAATAAGGGGCAAGGAAAGTACTGCTTGTTCTTCAGCCTTCAGAAACCCCAAATTTAGTTTCTTTTAACAATAAATCTGTCATAAAAGATTATGGGAGAGAGAGGTGAATGTGTAACGAGAGCTTAAAGCAGAGAGCCATAGCAACTGAACCTAAACCTGATCCAGATCTGAATACAGATTACTGCAAATCAGTGCCTAGCAGACAGGCTACACAAGCTGAAAGAGATGAGGCTTATTTAAATATAAATTCTATTATTTTTCTTGATTCTTGGAGGCTGAGTTATTATCTTTTAAATTGAGTTTAATAGTATTGCATACCCATCTAGTTTTGTAGCTAACAAACCCACCATACTTTGCAGGCAGACTCGAGGAGCAATTGCTTCATGCTGGGTTTTTAAAGTTGTTGTTATTATTATTTTTTGTAAATATTAAAAAAAAAAATCCTAAACCTTTTATATGAAGCCTCTCTTCTGGTGTAACATAGACATAGATTCAGAAGTGATGTATTATGGACACAGAGGAACTGCTAAACTTGAGATTTCTAGTAGCAGTTTCAACTGACTTGCATTTCCATTATTTTTTATTCAGTTGCTGCCTTTCTGACCCTTGTCGCAACCAGACTTCTGAAGCGTTGTACTCCCAGACAGGTGAGAATCCATGTCAGGACATGTGATGGCAGTACGTGTCTGGCACATCAGAAGATGTGATAAGAAGGGGCTGCGTAGTGCTCACCTGATGTGTTTGATATGCGTTGCAGGCAGGAATCTGTGAACTCTAAGTCCTCCACAATAACCCAGTTGCAGCACTGTGACCCCACACTTATGCCATGGTGGCAGCTGGTTGTATACCGTGAGCTCATCCATTACAGCAGAGGGTAACCAGTAGTGACTGGCTTGAAGATGCACACAGGAAGGTTGTCACAACCTGCCACAGTCATACAAAATACCTGTAAGGTCACCAATATGAGTGTAGTGCAGAATGAGTATATTTGACAGGTGTGTGTTAAATAATCTTTCCTAAGGATCATACATCTAATATGTATATTTTAATTTTTTTTTACATTAGAAATCTATTACAGTAGGTAAAATGTCATCTTTGAAGAGACATGAAATAAAATCATATAGGATGCAGCACAGGTTTAGAATAAGTTCTTATATCTCTTTTGTGAAGAAATCTTCAAGTAAAACAGAACTTTAGCCAGTGCCACTGAACCACTCTCCACCGAAATCAGTGGAAAACTTATATTTATTTGGTATGCAAAGCCTGTGCAAAATTGTGCAATGAGATTATTTACGTAAGTAATGCAGGTGTTTGAATATATGTAGGAGTATTCGCTAGACCAAAATCATACTCCCAAGGTCATAGTTGCATCACAGACCTAGTTTAAGCTGTGATTACATAGGATTAAAAAAATCCACAGGACAAAGATTGCCTTTGATCAAGCAGTCTTTTGACATTCTTAGGAACTGATGCAAAAATTTTAATTGTTAGTGCTGTATTATAAACCATAACTAAGTTTCTAGCTACTGTAAAGTTTCTTGCTGGTGGTGAAATAAATAAGTGCCAGTCTCCCACTTCACATTTAGAAACGGCAAGGCAAACTTTTCAGTGAAAGAATATTTTTCCAAAAGACTTGTAGTGTTCACTAGATGAAAAAATGTCTGGGTGGCCAGGCCCAGAGAGTGGTGGTAAAAGGAGTTACCTCCAGTGAGTGGCCCAGCATAACAGCACACATCACTGGTGTTCCCCAGGGCTCTACAGTATTGAGGCCAGTTCTGTACCTTCATTAATGATAAGGGGATTGAGTAAACCCTCAGTCAGTTTGCAGATGACTGTTTGTCTGCTTAGGGGTTAGGAAGGCTCTACAGAGGGAACTGCACAAGCTGGATCGATGGGTTAAGGCCAATTATATGAGGTTCAACAAGAAGTGTCCTTCACTTTGGTCACAACAACCCCAGGCAGTGCTACAGGCTGGGGACAGAGTAGCTGCAAAGCTGCCTGGAAGTAAAGGACCTCGGGGTGCTGGTTGACTGCAGCTCAACATGAGCCAGCGTATGCCCAGGTGGCCAAGAAGGCCAATGGCATCCTGGCCTGTATCAGCAATAGTGTGGCCAGCAGGACCAGGTCACTGATTGTCCATCTATACTGGGCTCTGGTGAGGCCACACCTCAAATCCTGTGTCCAGTTTTGAGCCCCTCACTACAAGACCGACATTTAGGGCCTGGACTGTCCAGGGAAGGGGAACGGTGCTGGAGAAAGGTCTGGAGCCCAAGTCCTGTGAGGAGCAGCTGAGAGAGCTGAGGGTGTTTGGGGAAAAAGGAGGCTCATGGAGACCTTATTGATCTCTACAACCACTTGGAAGGAGGTTGTGGTTAGGTGTGAGTCCGTCTCTTCTTGAAGTAACAAGTAATAGTACAAGAGGAAGCAGCCTCAAGTTGCACCAGGTTTAGGTTAGCTATTATAATTTTCTTCATTGAAAGGATTATGTTTTGAATGTGTGATTAGGACAACCACCCAAATATGAAAATTAAGGAAATTTTGATTAGCATGAGAGCTTAATTTTTCTAGCTGTTGCATATCAAAGTACTGGTAAGAGATGTTTTCTGAATGGTTTAAGAAATGGATGAGCTCTGCATGTGTAGTCAATGTTTTTAAACTTTAATGTAGGTGTTAGATGTTTTATGTATGCCTGTTGCAAACACGAATGCTACTAATTAGAAGCTTTGGCAGAGCAGTTTGTATCCATAGCTCAGAAAAGAGCTATGTGATTTAGCAGACTAACTGTGCATACCTATGACATGCAAGTAATTCTTGCTCGATGACCTAACAGGTGGAAAAATTGATGACTTGCTGTTTAACATAATACTAAACAGTTTGACAATTTAAATGTTTTTATTTATTCATCATAAGAATTTTCAATCAACCTGTATACTCATGGAATTGCTTTAGTTTCCAGACATGAACCTTAGGCTATAAAAGTAAGCAGATGGGCAGCCTTGTCTTTTTGCTAGTCTCAGAAAAAAGCTGTGTGCCTAATTAATTTCTCAATGAACTTTCTTTTCATCCAGTTCTGTTCAGGGTATCAGCATTTGATTGTTGCAGTGCACATCCAGAAGCATAGATGAGAATTGTGAAGAATGTAGTAGCACTTTGGGAGTCAGTGCCCGTCAGGTTATGTGACTGTATTGCTGCTAATCCCATGAGGAAGTGCTACTTATCTCTGCAAGTATTTGGATATCTCCAACCCGTTCACAAGCTTAGAAACAGCAGAACAAGTAGTAAGATTCAGGATTATTGACAGGTTTTGCTACAGACTTTGGTTAATATATGAGTGAGTTGAGATTTTTAACTTGTTTTGGTTGGTTGCTTGCTTTTTGTTGGGTTTTTTTGGTGTGTTTTTTAATAATAAAGATGGTTGTCTTTTATCATAACTGTTATGAGGCCAAGGTATTTGTATTTCCAGTCTGTTGCCAGTTATTAGTTAGAATATCAGATGCGCTATTTAAGGAAACATTCAAGGGACAATGTTGCAAGATCACAGCTTTCCACCAGAGTTTATGCAGCTCTAAAGCAGGGCCAGTCTGCTTCTCCATCCAAATTGAAGCACAAAGAAAAATTGTTACGCGTTTTCCTCAATCATCAATTTTTTCCTCTGGATATCTGTTCCTTTCCATTATCATTCATGTTAAATGCACAGCAATGGATTCCTGCTTTTGATCTAGATACAAACATGTTTATTTGATGTATCATCTTACTTGGCTCTTTCAATACAGGCCGATCCCCTGGGTCTGGGAGAAGGGGAAAACCAAAATATTCATTTGATGCCTGCCTGGGAGAAGACCATCATGGTTCACAATATCACACAGTGTTATTCCTAGAGCTGAGTTCATACACTGCTGTCTTGGGGTGACTTTATGACGTGTATCCCATATCGCTTCCCTATGCAAACTGAGCCTGAGAGGGGGAAGGAAAAACTGAGCAAAACTTTTTCAAAGCAGTTTGCAGTTTGTTCAAGGTCACACAGAGATAGCAATTTTTTTTTCCAGCTGCAGCAGGGGAGCGAGGAAGCACCCGGCTTGCTGCTCCCAGGTCAGTTTTTTGGCCAGCTGTTCAGCTTCTTTTTCTCCAGAGAGAGAATGAGAGTTGAGTTTTTTTCCCTTCACTGGAATTTCGGATTTTCTCCCTTTTCTGCTGGACTGCTTCAATATCGGAACACATTGGGAGGACTTTCCACCGAGTACAGAGGGCCTGGCCCTGGGCCAAGCCCCAGCTCCAAGGAGACCAAAGGGAGGACTCTAACACTTTCCCAGGTTTTTTCTCCACAGCGAGAGATTTTATTATTTAGCATTATTTTCCTTCTCCCGTATGTTTGTTAAATAAATAGTTTTTATCTCTTTCACTTTCCTTTGAGGAAAATTTATTTTCCCCGAACCTGGTGGGGGAGGGGTGGTGACCTGCCTTCTCTCAGAGGACACATTTCTAACTTTGGCCAAACCGGATCAAGTGCACTGACAGTGAAGCTGGTGGCCACATTTTACAGCAGGATAAATTACAACCAGACAGGACTGCTCCTTGGAACAGTTAACACATCCACTCTTATCAGCTCACTATAACTCTTTTCTCTGCACCAACTCACAACCCATGAGATTCTTTGCCCACAGTGTGTTAATAAGGTTTTTCATCTTTGTGTGGTGTTGGCCATCCTGAAGTCCTTCCAAAATAGTTGGAAACTGAAGGCACTTTAGTAGAGCAACACTTCAATAGCTCACATGGACAGACCCCTTTCTGATATTAATAGAGAACGAATTCTTTCTACATCTGGGCAACAATTATTTAGGTAGGACTTCTCCCTTGCATCTTTCACTTTTTATGAAACCTGCTACCCCTGAATTGTGAGAGCTGTCTAAAAACTAGTGTAGTGGCACTCACATTCGTGTTATGAGCTACTTTTAGGTGCTCCTTTAAGCACCTTGGTCTCTCCTTCTCCTTATGTAAGCAACAGAGTGCACATGTGACTGAAGCTTAAGCTCTAACATTATTTCCCCTCATTTTGGGTGTACATAAGGCTGTCAAAGGATTGAGTTGTGAAAGTCTTACAAGTGGGTATGTTGGCATGTTCTTGTCTCCTGTTGGAGGTCCTAAACCCTCTTTTTGGTCATGTGATGGATGACATATGAAGGATGACTGACATTAAAGAAAAATTTAAAAAAAGGACATGTGGGACCCTCATGGGAGAGAATGACAGATGGTGTTTGCCAGAAGAGTTCATATTTGAAGGGTCTTGAAGCATCTCTAAAAAATAAGGTGACAAGCTTATGGTATATATGAGAAAAATGAATTTTTTCTGGTAGGTTAACCAAGTCTGTATCTTGCAAATGCCTGAATTAATTTAGTTTCCATTTATGGCAAATGTTTGTTGCCCTTCAGAGGAATTTATAATTGCCACAGCTAGTTCATGCAGTTGACAAGTGGGTGTACATACCTTGCATTTCAAATATAATAACAGTCTTTCAAGAGAACTATTTTGGGAGCTGGTGAATTTGCATACCAATAACAAGAAAGAAAATTGCATACACCGTTGAGACAGAGGGAAGTAGAAAGAAGAAAAATTGATAAGGGGTGCTGAATAGTCTTGCTGTATGGTTGGATTCTGGCTGTAATGATACAGAATATTTGGTAACGAGACCTACATCCATATCAGACAGGCAGGGTTCTCTCAGTATCTTTATTCTAATAATACTCATGATGACCTGAAATGGTTTTTTGTGCGTTTTTGGAAGGGACTTGGGCTGTGCTAGTTTACTGTGAACCAGTACCAGTTACAATAGAAAGATGATACCCCAAGTGTGTATTATTTTCTCTGCTATTATTTCAATACAGGTTTACATAAACTGGTAGATTTTACAATCTTAGGAATTAGGAGGGAGTCAAACACTATAGCTTTGTAAAATCTAAAGGCAAAGTGTTGGTGTTAACCTTCACTGAACAGTTTAAACTCATGCTGAAATAGACAGCTTTACTTCCTTGATCTTTTCCATTCATCTGCATGAAGTTGGATTTCAAATAAAGAGAATTTCATCTTCTTGGAAGAAAAGAGATTGTATCTGTAGAGCTGATCAGCTACTTCACAGCAGAACTGACTTTACTAGAGCAGTCTTCTTTATAGCTTTTTCTTGTATCACAGTCTTTTGATGTCTAACTCTCTTCCCACATCTCCTCAGTGCTTTGGACATGCTTATTTTGAATGTTCACTCCATGCCAAATTTTCTAAAATGTACTCCATCAATTACATTTAGTCTTGTTTTCCATTTGCTCTTCTTGTTCACAGCCATCTTTCTTTCTTAGTCCCAACAATTATCTTGTATATGAGCCCTTGTAGGTTGTTTGTTGGGAGGAGGAATAGATAAAATAATTCAGGTACAATGTTTGGTGCAGTCCTAACTATCAGTCAGTCTTGATTACTGCTCAAGTACATGTATGCATTCAGAGAAACAAACAAGTATTTATTCTCAGAAATGCTCAGCTAGAGTCTATAATGTTAACTGCACACAAATAAAAGCTGGTTTTGTACCTCTGGTATAGAACTTCATTCCTCAGGGCAGGGTTTATGACTGGCTCAGCTCCAAGAGGTATTGCAGTGCCCAGCAGTAGATGACACACTATGAAATTTGCATAGGTTAGACAGATGATTAGTCAGTAAGCTTCTATTTGAAGAGGTAAAGGAAAAAAAAAAAATCTCTTTTTCTAAGAAGATGACAGAAAAAAAATTCAGGCCTGTAGATACAATGTGTGTACATATATGTCTGCATATATTAAAGAATTTCTGCATTTGAAAGAAAGAAAACACATATTGCAGTATGTTCCATGTGTAATCAAATAATCTGATTAGAAAAGCATAATAAAAAGATGGTTAAGCTCTATCAACATACCTACATCACTTCTTGTCAAGGAGTCTCCTCTGGCATTCGTTTGTCTTTTCTCTCACTTAATTTTCACTATGTGAGGCCAGCAGGTCAATTTCTTCTTCAGATTTCAGTGCCTGTAATCCTGCTGAGTATCCAGCCTAAATTTTCTGTTTCTTTATTTCCTGTTGTTACCACTGTGGGTTTTTATCGTCCTCTTCTTCCTTAAGCCTTGGCTGATGTCGTGAGATCAGAAGCTCTGCGACTGTTTGAGTGAAAAGTTAAGCAGTCTTGCAGAGAAAACCTTGTTGTTGTGATCCACGTGTAATTATTACTCGCCTGCCAGTGTGAAAGTAAACGCAAAGTGCCCCATTCATTTGAGCTCTGACTGCTGATTCCTGATCACACCCCTACTGTTTCATTATGGGCTGATCTGTGGTGCTGCAGGCAGGTATCTTAATGGAGTCAGGGCTGGCCATCAGTGGGAATCTGCTGTACAAAGTGCTCCACAATTTCATAAAAAGCAGGGTATTTCCTGGCTACAGCAGAGTAATAGCAACTTTTCCATCAGGCCGGTCAGTTACTAACTTTTTGGAAGCCCTGGCCATTACATAGACCTTAAGATGCTGTGTGACATCTGTATAATGCAAGAACCTCCAAATTGATCAAAACCAAACATTCTTCTAGCCCAGAATCCTTCCCTTGACAGTGTCAAACACAAAAAAGAAAAAAGGCGTGGAAAAGGGGTAAGGAAAGGGCCAATCAAAGCTGCTACTTTTGGAAGACTCTTTTAGCCACCAACAAACTGGGGCAGCTTAGGGATTCCTAACCTGGGAGCATTTAGTTAATTTCATTCTTCTGGGAATGTTTTTACTGTAGTAAGATGGAGGGCCACTGGGAGCTGGCACAAGGGGGTTTTACTCCTTGCGTGCCAACACAAACAAGCCCAGAGGTCGACGCTGAAACCCCTCTGGAAGGTGGCACTCAGTGCCCAACACACAATGAAAATGGGGTAGAGCTCCTCACCCAAAAGGGGCTGTACCCTTCTGTCGCTGTAAGGCAGGCATGCAGGTGAAGAAGTAAAGAGAGGGGACTCTCTGTATGTGTTCCACGCAGGCTTACTCCCGTGAAAATACAGGGACGAAGAAGCCAATTGCTGGGAGGGTCCAGGGATCTTATACTGGGTACAGAATAGGTGGGGAAAGGGATCTCAGCCAATGGAATAGAGAAAAGCAGGGGGATTGACAGGAAGGGAACCAATGGGAACAACACATAGGAGGGACTCAGGGAAGGATCCAATGTGGCGTTGAGGAACAAAGAACTTTCTAGAACTAATACATATTAAAGAAGGAAAATGACTATACATAACTTCATACATAAAACAAGATAGACAAAATATTCACCAATCAGGGGAAAACATGCAAAAGACAAGCAAGGGAATCATGGTTCTCAGCATGACTGAAAGTTACATGCTAAACTTGGGTTCCTGACCACCACAGCTGGTTGTCTGAGTTTTCTTCAGGAGACAGAGTAGCTGCAGCCACCTTCACCGCTACATCAAGACCTTGTGACTGTTCAAACATCCTGATTTCAGCATCTCAATGAAAACATTAACTGATGTTTTAAATTACAAAAAGAATTTAGTAACCAGGAAAATAATGATTCCTCTTTGACTTTCCATGTAGCAGCCACGGTGTCAGCATTCTGGGGCTAGCATTCTGACAAGGGAATATATGACGATTTAGCATGCAAGTAAAAGGGAAATAAAGTGGCAACTAACTATTTTGTTGATTGAATCTCTGTTTTACTTTTTTCTTTACTAGGAATTTAGGAATAGAACAAGGTGTGGAAAGATAATTAGGAGGAGAAAAACCCATAAAGAAATACAGACAAAAAGAGTTAACTCATATCTGATAATTTTCTTGGAGGTGGTTAGGTTGGGGGAGTGTATTTCACATTACAGAAAATTGAGTCATAGATTCAGTCTAGTGTAGGATTAGTTTTAACCAAGCCTGTTATCTTTAATGGGACTGTTTATGCCTACAGAACTTTACAGAGTTTACAAAAAATCTTTGCTGTTTTGAGTGCTTTAGACAGGCATTTGAAGACAAAAAAAAATGCATATTTTGCAGATTTGTTATAAAAAAAATTATTAATATTACCATGGACAGATATGAATTAGCGAGACAATCATAAAGATTGTAGGAAGATATACCTAGAGTAGATAAAGTATAATAGATTCCAGTTCTCTAGGAGAATTTAATGGAATTGGTCATGAGAGTCCATTGTTAAAATTAATGGCTTATGTTGCTTACAATGATGTGTTATCTACCAGTCAAATTTGGTTTTGATTCAGAACTGATTCCAGCTAATTCTAATTTCCTAAATGACCTTTTCATTAAGTATGCCACAGCCTCAAGATTAAAGATATTTTTTCTAAATAGTGGTGAAATTTTTAGTAAATTGCTCGCTTATTTTTGTCCTTCTCTCAAAATAAAAGAAAAACAATAATAGACTTATTTCCACCCTTTTCTTTTATGTCTAGTAAAGATTTCTTACAAATAATTAATAAAAATTATATATAATTCACTCATAAGATGTTATACTTTTCTCCTTCAGAATAACTGTACATAAAATGAAGGACATTTTTTCCATATCCTGCTTCTGTAATATTACTGATTTTCAAAGTTGCTTTTCATTTTGGGAGGTTGATGTTGTGTTACTGGTTCTTTCTTCTAACATAAATTGAAGCTTACTGAAAAAAAAAAAAAAATATTCCCAAAAGCAATATCTTTCCAGTATGTGTAAGGAAAATTCCAAATTAGGAAGCTTGAGGATATCTTCATGACTTTCCTAAAGGAAGGGTTTATTTGGCACAAAACCATCCTTCCACACCAGCTGCATATTTGTAAATGGAGTTGTCTTCTTGGCTGCTTGGTCCATGCTTGGACACAGTGAAGCTTCTAAGGCCATAGTTTTACCCTTATGAGCTGCTTTTTCAAAAATGACAGAACAGTATTGACAAACAGTACAGAGCCACTGGTGATTTAGAAATGCTCCATCACATTTCTTCTTTTCTGTCGCTAACATTATTTTTAGTTGAATATATTAACTGAAATGTCTGCTTCTGAGAAAAAAAGAACCCTGTTTTTCTGATTTTCCTTTTCATTTATAAGATCTGCAAAGAGTACTTTTCTTTGAACTAACACTTAAACCACAGTCTTTATTTACATAGATGTTTCTTTCTTAAATCTATTTATTTATGAAAATTTTACTGCAGCTCTTGTGGAAATAAATTTGATTTTGCATTACTTTCATTTTCAGTCAAAAATTCTTAAGGATTGCAGTTTGTGATATCAGGAATCTTTATATCTCTGCCTTTGATATGTGTGCAAAACTGTGTAGTACAACAATTCAAAACAAGAAGGAAAAAGTTGTGATTCCTTCTTTCCTAGAGGCTTTCCATCATTTATATTCACCAACGAAAGGTTGGCATGTACCTCAAGGACTAATGCTAATGAAAAATGTTGTGTTAAAGAAGAAAAATCTTTCATAACTTGCATACTAACACACTGAACTCATTACAGCTTGTCTTACTACAGCATGCTCTTTTATGTCTGCCGTAGTGCACTTCATTTTCAAGAGACTGTGACGTGCACTGGTTCTGTAAGCATATTTTCTCGTCCTTATCTTCAAAAGCTGCCTTTGGTTGTCATAAACTACTCACTTATTGGAAACATATTAGGCACTAGGGTTTTCTGCAGTTTCTGACTAATATCAAGATCTGAAAAAAATATATTTAAAATGTATCGGGGGCAAGTAATTGTTTTCCATTTTCCTGGAGCAGAGTACTGGTGAAGTCGTAGCTCAGGAGCTGCCAGCAACCTCAGCATTTTTATTAAAATAGTGAGTTGTTTGTGGCATTAGCTGTCTTTTTGTTTGTTTTTGGTAGCATGTGCAGGGAAACTGTGTTCCTGGTTTGTGATTGCAGACAATATTACATTATGAGTAGTCAATAACAAACATACATTTATAAAGTCTTTATAGATAAATTGTAATAATTAACTCCATGTTGAAATTTGGAATACCTTGGAAGTGAAATATGGTTTTGGTTTTGCTACAAACTATTTCTATGGGTGTGGCCACAGCTCTAAGGGTACACATCCAGCATTTGCTATGACATCTTAATTTGTCATTCAGTAAACTGTTCAGTCCTTTAATTTTCCTCCTTAAAAAATCCTCAAAAAACCAACAAAAAACCACCAGTATTAATATTCCTAGCTACATTCACTAAAAGTATCACAATGAATAATTCTTTGCTCTCAATGTGCCTTCTATTTCCCAAGCAACTCTCACTGAACTCTTGACTCAATAAAATACATAAACACATTTGACTTTAAACCAATCTAATATATAGAAAAATAATGGAAAGGTTGGAAATGAGCTTATGAACGTCTGTAACATGTCTCTCAAAAACTTTTTCTGCAATTGATTTTAAGTGACCTGTGTCAAAATCTTGATGAAAATGGAAAAAATGTCATGCAGAGGGACAAAAAATAATTGAATAGTAGTTGCAGTTTTGCAAAGAGCTCTGCTTCAGTAACTATGAGATCAAATTGCTCTGATTAAGTCATAATAAAAGTATGTTTAAGATATGAAAGCATTCCATTTCAGTTGTCCTAAAGGACTTGCCTGTTAGAAATACACTTTGCATTTGAATATGTATTTTTACATTTTGCATTGATTATGTCCAGCTTGATTCTTTATAGTTCTATGAACTCTGTGTTCTGTGCCTTTTTCAAAGATAACAAAGCCTTCTTAAAAGAAACTCAGCTACTTGACATCATGCTTTAATATAATATTATGAGATTGACCTAGACTGGTGTTCTTAATAGAAAAGTGACTATAAATATGATATGGTGAGTTTTCAGAAAGGCAGAAATAAAATTCAAATTTAAGTTAAATAAAAGCTTAAGCTATCTGAAAGCTATCTTTAGAACACTGAAAACTCAGTCTTGTTTAGTAATCTCCAACTCTGCAAGTAAGGTAAACATAATTTAGTTTTATTCCTATAATTGAACAAGAAGAAATCTACATAAACTAACAGTACATTTCAACATACTGCATCAAAAGATACTTGTCACCTGCTCCTGTTTTAGATGGCATATCCCTGAGCAATAAAACAAATTTTCAAAAACAATTAAGAAGTCAACATAAGTTGAATGAATGGAGTAATGGCAATAAATATCACATTACTTCAGTTCACCATTAAAAAAAAAGAAGAAAACACTCAATAAAATCAGTAAGAACCTGCTTCCCTTTTAATCCAGTTTGGAAGAGAAAATATGTAAATGCCAAGAAATTATACATTCCTCATACTAAGTGGGTTGTCTCGGTTGTTTTTTTTTTGTTTTCTTTTTTTTTTTTTTTTTTTAATAAAGGCAAGGGGAAGAGAATGATGGGAAGAATAATATGCCAGTAAAGAGAAAGATTAAGTAGTGTGAGGCTGAGGGTTTTTGGAGAAGACTTTGGAAAGAAGTGGTAGAAAGCCTTTAGTAGTCTGCAATTAAGCACTGGTGTTGACATCAGTGTTAATGGTGGTGTCAGAGATCCGCATGTACAGGTTACTAAGCACTTCAGAAATATTTGTTCTTGATACTACTGCAGTGTTTGTGACAGTATTTTTGTGTTACTCAACGTTATGTCATTTTCAAACTGTAACATCTAACAGACATGTAAATTCTAGTAAAATCATTGTGAATCTGAAGCCTGCCTCTTTTCTGTGCCCTACGCCAAGACCAAACTGTGCCAGATGAGGCTCACCAAAAACTTGACATTGTCCTAGATTTAGGTAGGATAGAGTTATTTTTTTCCCAGTAGCTGGTGTAGTTCTGTGGTTTGGATTTAGTACAAGAATAATAACACACTGATGGTTTAGTTGTCGCTGAGTTAAGTCAAGGAGTTTTCAGTTTCCCATGTTCTGCCAGGCAGCAGGTGCACAACAACCTGGGGGGAGCATGGCCAGGACAGCTGACCAAAACTGGCCAAAGGGACATTCCACACCCCAGAATACCACATTCAGAATATAAACTGGGTGGAAACTGGCCAGGAGCCATCAATCCCTGCTAAGGGACAGGCTGGACATCAGTCAGTAGGTGGCTAGTAATTGCATTGTGCATCACTTAATTTTCTTGGGGTTTTTCTTCTCTCTCTCTCTTTTTCATTACAGTAATAATTATTATTATATTTTAATTTTTCCAATTATGAAACTGTCTGTATCTCAACCCACTAGTTTTTAACTTTTTTTTCTGATTCACCTCCCCATGCCATCAGGGTGGAGGGGGAGAGCAAGCGAGCAGCTGCATGGTGGGGTTATAGCACAACAAAGATTAAGAAGAGGTAGGAGAATGGTTAGGAAAGCAGACATCACCGAATTTAGACAATGCAATCTCTCAATATCAGCTGGGGATTGCTGGGTCTGGTATGGTTGCCTTTCCCAGTCTTGGCTGCATAATGTTCAAACTGGCTTGAAATAGCATTGCTGTCCTTTGCAAGCCTGAGTGTAAGGCAAACGAGAACATACATTTGTTAAGCATAAAATGCTCCAAAGCTGCTTTTTCTTAGCAAAAAAGACACATTTGTAGCATGCCCTTGGAGGGAAAACTGCACGTGGCAAATTGGTCAGCCATCCCAAGCCTTACTTCGACTTTGTGAAGGCAAGTTACTGATACTAAACTGAATTCTGGATAAGTCAAAGATACAGTCAGCATATTAACATCAGGTTTTATTCTAAAAAATTATAAAATAGGCCAGTGACAGAACTTTGGGTCCTGCCATTCACAAGTATCTCCCTTTTCATTATATACATTATATAGTTCCCTGTGCACATTTTTAAATTCTGAAAGTTTCCATTAAATTTTGAGCTCAGACAGCACACCAAGACAGGGATTTAATCCTTCAAACTCTGATGATATTTGCAGGTCTAGGTCCTTGACTGACTCCTTTTTATTTTATGGAAATTTAATGCAAAGCTTATTTCAATTCGAGTACTACATACCAGTGACACATCAGAAATAGTTACAATTTTTCTTTTCATTAACAAACAGAAAAATCAGAATCTGAATTGAAATGAAAATACTGAACCAATTTTAGGTATTTCTTAATAAGAAATTAAAGCATGAAATTATATCTTCATGTAAATGTAAATTTCAACTTTATGCTAATGAAAAATAATTTTTAACTATATAAAAGCTTGCCTGAACTTACTATGAATCCAGTAAGGATATTTTAAACAAATATGTTGTAAAGCTCTGTTGAAATACCCTTTTTGCTCTAAAAAGTCATAATAAAAGAACCCCTCTGTAATGTACTAAGTACATTTTACTATTTCCTCCACTCTTTCTTATAAATGAGTATTTATATCAAAATCAATCTAGATAGGTGAAAATAATATTATTATACAGCAAAAAGAACAGTCAAGATACAGTCAATCTCTTGGTTTTTTTGAGGAAAAATAAAAAAAGCCAATGACAGAAATAACTTTGCTCTTATTAACATTTGAGGTGACTGAATCAAGGTATAGAAATGTTCCATCATTTTATGTCTCATAAAGGCAAGTGAAGATATTTTTTGCCAAACAACTTTGTTGATTGGAAGAACAATCAAAAAAATGAGAGCGCTGTGTAAGATTGAAAATAGTCTGAATTCAGAAGGATAAAGCTGAATCATTTGCAATTATCAGAAACAAGAGAACTGAAAACAAAACTGGGAAAAATGATTTAAGGTATATGTTGCAATAAGGCAAGACAGAAGCTGTGTCTTCAGAGTAGTCATAGTTTCTTAACTGGAAATATTGAGTCACTCAGAAGCTCAACCTCTGTGCGCACACATACACACACAAAAAACCCCAAACCCAATCAAATACCCTAGTGTCAAGCATAATTTTCTTTGTTGCCTTTTTTTTAATCTGGTTTATCCAATAAGTGCACAGGTATATTTTAAATTTTTTCTTTCCTGGAACATAACTGTTAGAAACTTCACTTCATTTTCTTTAAATAAAAGTTTTATTTTTATGTAATACTGGGACATGAGAAAAACAGGCACTCAGGCAGAGATAGGGCCCAGGGAAAAAGAAAAGCTAACTACATCAATTAGTGTTGCAAACTTGCAACAGAAAGGACATAACTGTGGTCCCACTTGCCTTGTTCCAGTTATTCCCTCATTTTGAATTAATTTTCAAACATGCAGAGACACTTCAAAATTGTAAACTCAGTAGAGCATAGAAAAAAAAGGCTGTTGGTAACTCAATATAAGATGTTTAAAACAACAGAAAAAAATGTTCTCTTGTTCAAGTTTACACATAATGTCATAATTTTATTTTATCAGCAAGTAATGATTCAGAGATTTGCACAGATCATAGACTCACAGAATATCTCCACTTGAAAGGGATCATAAAGTCCAATTTTCTGCTCCTTACAAGACCAACTAACACTAAATCATATGGCTAAGAACATCATCCAGACACTCTTTGAACTCTGACAGGCTTGGTGCCATGACCACTTCCCTGGGGAGCCTGTTCCAGTGACCAGTGACCCTCTCAGTGAAGAACCTTTATCTAATGTCCAATCTGAACTTCCCCTGATGCAACTTCATTCCATCCCCTCATGTCTTATGGTCAGCCACCCAACAGAGGAGATCAGCATCTCCTTATCTGCTGCTTGAGGAAATTGTAGACTATGATGGGGTCATGCCTCAGTTTTCACTTGTCCAAGCTTATCAAGCCAAGTGACCTCAGATACTGCTCCTAAGTCTTGCCCTCAAGACCTTTCATCATCTTGGCTGTGCTTGTCTGGACACACTTTGATGATTGGTGTTCTCCTTATATTGTGGTGCCCAAAACTGTCCCCAGCACTTGAGGTGAGGCTGCCCCAGTGCAGAGCAGAGCAGAGCAGAGCAGAGCAGGACGATCCCCTCCCTTGCCCGGCTGCCGATGCTGTGCCTGATTCCCCCTAGGACACAGGTGGCCCTCCTGGCTGCCAGGGCACTGCTGACTCATGTCCAATTTGCCATCAACCAGGACCCCCAGCTCCCTTTCTGTGAGGCAGCTTTTCAGCCTGTTGTCACCCAGTTTGTATATACAACCCTGATTATCCCATCCAAGGTATAGAATCTGGCGCTTGCTCTTAAATTTCATATGGTTGGTGATTGCCCAACTCTTGAGTCTATCCAGGTCTCTTTAAGCCCTCCCTGCCTTTGAGAAGTTCACATCTCCTCCTAGTTCAGTATCATCAGCAAACTTACTTTCTGTACACTCACCTCCTGCATCCAGATGATTTGTAAAAACATTAAAGAGCGCTGTCCCTAAAATTGAGTCCTGGGGAAGCCCACTGGCAGCCAGCCTGATGTAACCCCATTTACTATAATCCTCTGAGCACAACCTGACAGCCAATTGTTCATCCAATGTATTATGCACTTGTCTGTGGACTAGTACGTGGGACATTTTGCCCAAAAGTGTACTATGGGAGACACTATCCAAACCTTTCTAAAATCCCAAACCCCCACATCTACTGGCTTTCCTTGGTCAGCTAGGTGGGTGTCCTAATCATAAAATGAAATTAAGTTGGTTAAGCAGGACATGAACTTGAGCTGGCAATGACCCATGACTGCGTTGCCTCTTAGGTGTTTTTCATAACTTCTTGTAACTTCCAGAACAACTTTCTCTATAAATTTTACTAGGCACTGAAGTGAGACTTACAGGCCTGTAATTAGCAGGGTCTTCTTTCTTACCCTTTTTGAAAACTGGGACAAGATTTTTCAGCTTCCAGTTAACTGGAAACTCAAGGAATCCCAAGACTGTTGGAAAATGGTGGAGAGAAGTCCCACAATAACATCAGCCTTTCATTATCCAGGGATGGCAAAACAAGAATAAGCGCAGAGGATGAATTTTTAAGAGGATAGTATGTATCTAAATGTTACAGCATTCCTCTGAGTAAATGACCTGGAATACCTTTGCCTCAGTAAACAATCCTGTATTTGGCTTCATGTTACAAAAAATTTTTGTGTTAAAAAGTAAAAAAGCTTTCAGGAGTACCAGTGATATACCACCCTGAAAAGAAGTAGCAATTAAGAAGCAATTAGCTGGGGTAAGGACGAGGGGATGTATCAGATAAATACAGAAAAAGACACTGCATTGTTAATCTTGCAACACCTCTATGAATGGACAAATGGCCTCTCTTCGACAGGAACTCAGTAAAGAACTCAGTGCTATGGACACCAAACCATAATGCTGCGTTTATGAGTTATTTTTTACTTTGTGGAGCAGCCCTTTTTTTTTCCTTTTCTTTTCTTTTCTTATCACTGGATAAATTTCTCTATCAGGAAAAAAATATTTGTTAATATGAAGTCGGTACTGACAGAGAGCACTAACAAAGTTGGAGTGGCCCACAATAAAATAAGCCATATAATGAAATAAACGTTTAAGACAGATGAAAGTATTTTAATTAGATTCTGAGCAATTAATGGTTGAATTACTTCATCTTGATGTACAATAAATTTTAGAGTGTTTTGTTGTGTATGTTTTTAAGGAGACAACCTGTTTGAGGGAGAACACAAATTTTGGAGTAGTTGAATCAGTTTTGGGTGTGCTTTTTTCTTCTTTGGGAAAGAAGGGATGCATTTTTTCCCTAAGTTAATATAAGCTCTAATAAGGATATAATTATACTCACTAAAGAAAAACAAAAAACCTCATCAAAACAAAAAAAAATCCCAAACAACCTGAACAAACAAACAAACAAACAAAAAAATGCAGCTTTGACATGGTGTTGCTAAGACATTGATTTACTGAAGGAGACTCTCAGAATTTCAGTCTTCTGTTAGTGTCACCTGGTGCAGTATGGCTGTTCTTCTGATGCATCAGCTGTTAAGAAAATGCATGGTCATTCATATTCGCAGTGAAACTTCATCCTCCCCTTTGTGTTCTTTCTCTTTCTCATTGGAAAATTGCTATGATATTATGTGTGTACATGAGTGGAACTATCCCTAATCTAAAGAGTTATATTACTTGAATTATTTAAGGAAAGAAAGAAAATATGATAAATGTGAGGGTAGTTTTGTTTCTCAGGCCATATCCTGTCTCTGAAGTGCTGATGCAGATCAGTGGAACTACTCAGTGTGTAAAATAAAACACGCATATAAGAGTGGGGTCAGAAGTTAGTTGCAGCAGCAGATAAAACAAATATATTTGACTTTGTACTGAAGGGGACTAGGAGACATTGCACTGGCATTTACAATTTATCAGGGGAAAGTAATGATCAGCTAAAACATAACCACTTTTGCTGACTGTGCCTAAGGCTCAGATACAGCAAGACTAGTTCTTATTTGGCTCCCAACTTTTCATTTCACCAGGATGGAAATCTAGATGTGAACTAGCAAGTTAATTATCTTCCTGAATTTGGGTTTTCCCCTTCTTGGAATCAGTGTGATGCTGGAAGGAAGGACTAATAATTTCATTTTTGTCACTCTAGGGCCACACATTTGATTTAGATGTCTGTTTAAGAGTCTGAGTACCGGTGATAATTGTGTTTCAAATTGCACTCCCCTTTGTTTGCTATTTGGTTTATCTTAAGTTTCTTCTGCTGTGTTGCATATGTTTGTAAGTAAAGCATATTTAGTCTATGATTTGTTCCATAGATAATATCAGGATCAGGGATATGCTGGCACAACAGTTTTTGAAAACCAAAAGCATTAACAACAGTGACATTTGCTTTCAGTGTTTACATATATATAGTGAAAATAAAGATGTTCTGATTTCACACTGTGGCTGGTATGGGCTGCCTAATAAAGAATATCAGCAGACAGAGTAAATCACCATTTCATTGTTATATTAAGAAACATGGATAACCATTGGCATTGTGGCATGCAACACAATGCTCTTGAATACTGAGTCAGCCATTAGAAATACAAGTGACTGAAAGAACATGTTCTAGTAGTAGGTATGGTCTTTCTCTCTCTGTATATACACACACATGCATAAAGCAGTAAACTAAATCCTGTTGAGCTCTGGTTGGAGTGTCAGGCTCAGGGGAAGTAAAGACCCCCTGTGTCTCTGAGGCTAGATGTCCCTAATCAGTTCACGTGTAGTACTCAGCTTCTGGGAAATTTAGTAGATCCAGAACTGATCCCTTTGCAGGTGGACTCAGGAGGTACATTTGATTCCTACTGAATCCCCATGACAGTATATAAACATCCTGGAACGGTCACACCGGTGGATTTGTAAACCAAAAATTTGCTATTCTGACTTTGCCATTTGGTTTAGAGCAAGTTATATCACCAAAGGATACAAGTTCTTTAAAGGTCCATTAGCAATTAGGTCTGTGTTTGTCACGTGTACTGCATCATTTTTTTACCTTACCCTCTTTCCTTGAGAAGTGTGAGTTTAGTATTTTGAAATATATTTTGATTGGGACCCTTCTTTCCCCCCAGTGGAAATGCTGCTAAAGGGTGTTCAAGGCTAATGAAGAAAAAGGTTTCTTACACTTATGGAAGACATTGAAGTTTATAATGGCCCTTATTTCTTAGGCGAAACTATTTCATGGTTTTGAACCACCTCCCTGCTGAATGTCTTGTCTTATACAGTTGAGCTATGTCTTTATGGTAGAAGGTTCTACAGCAGTGGAGGAGAAAGTTTATGACTGAAATCTTTATCTTGGAACATCAGGTCATCTATTAGCTATGCTGGGCTTATGCCACAAAGCACTTTAAGCATAAAGAATATAGTTTGAGACCAGGTCATTTGGTCCATCCAGTCACATTTTTTCTATGGAGAAAAAGAGAGGAAAAATTTTTATCTAGACTTTTCAGTTTGATTTGGCATCCTCAGGCAAAAATTAGTATATAAATACAGAATTATTGTATGTTAACTTATATTTGGCAGGGATTAAAAGCAGCAACTTGCACAATACCCTAATGTTTGTAATAAACTTGAGACCTATGCATGGTCAAGGGTGTGCATGTAAACAGAGTGCATCATATATCTGCTGTAACATACACACACATAGAAAGATATTACTATATATAGCATATTAAAATTATTGCCTATTCTAGCAAACATCAGTTTCTGTTATGCTTTGCCATAACTGCAGAAGAGAGAAATATTTTACCAGTTTTTCATGCCTGAATTGACTGTTGAAGATGTATATAGAAGACTTTTGTTCCAGAAGAAGTATTCAGGATGAATCAATAAATCCTAATGTCATCTATGCTGCTTTCTGCAGTCTCCATTTCCTTCTCAGTCTCTCATTGCAAGGTTGTTAGACCTCTGCATTCCAGCCAACTAAATTAATATGGGCAGCTTTTTTGTTTCATCTGTTGAAGGCTGGTAATCAACTTTGGGAACTCTAAGAACACAACATCCTCATACTGGTGCTGTGATTTTTATTGGCTCTGAATATACTCGTTTTCTTGACAATATTAATTGTTGCTTATAAAGATAAAGAATAAAAATTGCCTTCCAGTGGAATTATTGCAAAGCTCCTCTGGTAAATAATTAAAATAATATACATTACCATTCTGCAGAGGAAAGAAGGAATCAGTCTCTCCTTTTCTTACTGCATTTCAGAGTGAGCTTGTGAATCTGTGATGAAATCAAGACAATTTTAGATTCCTGCTCCAGATAATATAAACTGCATTCTTAGGATGTTAAAGGCTGATCTGGTATAAACTGACTATGGGATCAACAGTGAAGAGAAAACCAACTGCATTGGTTTATTTACTTCAACTTATACACTTTATGCAGAATCAGGTATTGTCCAGAAGCTTCATTCTAGGAAAAGACATCACCTGTTTTCTCACAGCTGGCATGAAGCCAGCATAAAAATGAATGCCATGTACAGTGGTTAATTTGACAGAAATGCAATTGCATCCACATATCTGAACTGGACTGAATGTTCACTCTCAAGGTGTCAATGCAGTTGTATCAGATATCAGCCAGTGTGGGCCATAGCCTGGAAAGGACTGTCCTTTGGCAAGAACAAAAATATGGCTTCACTGCTTGTAGAATTATATGACTGTTTTTCAAAGCCACTCTCAAAGAGTGCTGTAAAAATGTAATGCTATTTTTTAACCACTCTATCCATACTCCAGTCTAACATTTATTTGAGAATCCTAACTTTGAAGTTTAAAGAGGAGGGGGAAAACCCCATGATGTTCACAGACACTTCCTTCCCATCCCCTAAGAAAAGTAAGCTTACTATGACACAGAGCAGAGCGCAAGGTCTGCAATACTACCTGTGCACACATCTATCAATTTTGGAATCTGAATTGCCATTCTCTTGCAAAGGCAATAAACACAGTAATATGTCTTGGATGAAAAGCAAGAAATAATAGGATTTACTAGGTAGCAGACAAAAAAATCTGCCTAGAAAACATGCAATAGGGTAATCTCATTACCAGAGAACATTCAGGAAATTAAAACTAAAAATATAATGTGAATATGTTTAAACTAAAGACTGTTAAGCCCCCAAACATATTTGTAGCAAGAGTAAAATGACAAATGACTGTGGCAGCATAATTCTCCCCTTTCAAAACAGTGGTGGTTTTTAGTGTGCTGTCCATTCATTTTCAGTCTCTTGATTAGATAAATCTTCTGCATGTATCTCACAAGTCCTGTAGTAATGGCACATATATTCTTGTGATGAAGCTGTAGGGAGGAAGAGAAAAAAGACTGAGTAAGAGTGCCTGACTGTGTAGCTTAACTGCTGCACTAAAAGGGCTCATGTAGAAGTTTTTTATGTTTTGTAAGGCTTATTGTCTTTGTCCTTTATTGAACACTAGAAACACTAAAATAAAAAAAAGTTTATAACAAGAATACCAACCACTATTTGTCTATGCAATGAAGTATTAAAAATTGCTGTCTTTAGATTTTTTTCATTTTTCATTTTTATACTCCTGAAAATTGAAACTTATAGTTTGACTAACAGATCTTTCTCTTCTTGAGCTCATGTTAGTTGTCCTTAAAAGAAATAAATATTAAAATATTTAGAAGCAATTGCTTCTACTTCTCTGTTTTTCCTCTCTCAATTCTTCTGCCTTAAAGAATTGAATGGTGTGGAAATGATTGACAGTTTAATGAAACTTAAACTGTTCTATTGTTTTATGTTTAATATGGGTTTAAAATATTTCCACCAGGAGTGGTCCCATTGTGCTGGATTTTATCACTGGGAGGTTTGCCTGCTTACCACATGAGTCTGGCTGTATCAGCAATGACTGGATGTCACCCCATGTTTAAATGCTCTCATGCAACCAGGTTGTGTTTGTTTTCACTGTCCCATGAGTCAGTTTGGCTGTCAGCCAGACTGACCACTTCTCACTGTGCTTCTCTAAAGGAATACTAGTATTCTTTGAGCAATAGTTTGTCAGCAGTATCTAATGTCTCAGCTCCTTTCAGCTGGACAATGAAGTCCTCAGTAGATGGAAATTAGGCTCCTTTTACCCCAGCCTGTCAATATGGTGTATTGGTGCTGCACTGCTTCAGCTTTTGGAGTTCCCACTCTAAGGAGAACAATTCACTGCATATATAGAGATAAATATCTAAGCACAACAGCTGTAAGTCTTCTTATTCCAAACTGTGAAAACAGTTTTCTTCAGCTCTGGAATGAGCCCTGCTCTAATCTCCAGGAAAATGGTTTTTTTTTTCCCCACTTGTAATCCTGTAGGATAATTCTAGGAGGACAGTGCTTTCCTTTCCAGCTAGCTATAGTTTGTTTTGTGAGTTCAAAAGTGGTGCTGCACAGCACAAAACTTTTCCAAGAGAAGGATTCTTTTCTGTCTTAGGTAGTACCTACTTCTCTTCTGCCTTTCTAGTGTCATTTAGAGCCAGCTGGCAATGAAAGGCTAGTTTTGGCTGAAGCTGCTACTTCAATAAGCATCTGCCAAAACTGCAAAATCTGCCTGGTAGAAACATGTGTAAGGGACAATTCAGAGAAGTGTAATAGAGGACACAGCAAGAGCTAGCTAGCCTCTGCCTGTGTCTCACTGTGTGCCATGACAACAGAATTGCATAACGTCTAGAAGGAACACACCTGCTGTCCATGTTGTGACCAGTGTCTCATCTTGAAAAGGCTGGATAAGGCTTTGAGCAACCTGGTCTAGTGGGAGGTGTCCCTGCCCACAGCAGGGGGGTTGGGACTATTTCATTCTTAAAGTCCATTCCAACCCCTTAACATTCTATGATTCTATGAATTCAGGACTGGCTATAAGAATTAACATGCTGATCAATTCAGAGTAATTTGGCCAGCAAATACCACTTCACTGGATCTTAATTGTCCAAGATAATGTACAGGAGAGCAGACCATCACACGAGTTAGCTTATGCAAGTTGTTAAAGACACACAACACTTCAGGCAGCCTTGGAAACAAATATTTGGGGATTGTCATTTCAAACAGCAGTGACTAGCAGTTCAAAGGAATGGATGACCTTAGGATTCAGCTGCTTATCCCAAGCATTTCTTGCTGTGAATTAAATTAAGGTGAAAGCAAATAGAAATACATAAATACAAAATCCAGAAAAATCTAAGAAAAGGATGAATAGGGATGGGAAAAAAATGGAAAAGAAAGGAAACTCCATGCTTATGTCTGTCTAGCACATAAGTTATCTCTGAATTTTTCTGTTCTTATGATTCTGCTCTCAAGCTTCTATATGATTATGGCAATAAGCTTGCAAGTACTTCATAGTATTCCTAGCCAAGGACCATTGCTCTCATCCAACCCTTAATTTTTCAGGCTGTATCATGGGAGTAGATCCTAAACCCAGCATATCCTACACTTTCATCACAGTTTTTGGAACATGATCTAAACTCCAGTCTCTCCTCTTTAAATGTATCTTTTTATTACCCTAGTTATAAATTGTTTTTTCCTTCTTTGTAAGTGCTAATACCAGAGTCATGACTAAAAGAGAGTTTTCACCCAGACACACAGACAAGGTGAGATTCATCTCACCTAGTTTAGACATTTGAAATTGTAGAAACATGTAGAGATCTGTCTCTTAGATACCTTTGGGTTCCTTTGTGAACAAACTACAGATTTTTGGGGGAATGAGTCATCTGCTTTATTTTAGACATCTACACTCAGATGAATTACTCTACAGGAATACTACTTTCTTTCAAGTGAGCATAAAGGAAGCCCAAGGTGGCTAGCTAAGAGGTAGACATCTGCATTATTGGTCAATAAATCCTTATTTTAACAAATTTAACAAGCACTTTCCCGTGGTTGGCCAAGCTTTCAGGAACCTATTATAGCTGTACAGAGCACAGAATTCTTTTCTACAGGTCTGGGCAATGTTTAATCCCAAAGCAAATCTTTCTTATACATGAGCTTCATAGCTTATGCATGTGCACATTAATCCTAATTGTTCAAATTAAATGATCAACAGTCTTGCATTCAATTAATGAGAGGGCTTTGTTTGTAAACAGGCACAGTAGTGACCTGTGCTATTGTCAGATCCTGTACTGATAAGCAGGGTGCATTTCAACAGCTTTCTTGCTTCAGTCATTCAGTGCCTCTTTCTAACAATGGTTCCTTTTACCCTCTCTTGAAATAAAGGTTGCACATGTTTTGTCCTGCTTTTGGTCATTAGATTTGCACTCCAGATTGTTTCACAAAAAGAATCTGTGCACTTAGGTGTGGTACCTTTCCCTGTCATGTTACAGTGAAGTTGCAGCTGCAACTGTTATCTATGTTGCATTTTTAACTGTCATGTAAAGTTTTATTTAGAAACAGAAACAGAGAGATGGTAAGCTAAAATGTCAGTATATGAGGAAGGAGCATAACGAAAATGTAACAGTGAAATATTTTTTTTCATGTTTAAAATAGCATTCACATCTTATCTTGAGGAGAACTTACATATGAGAACTTACATATATATATATTTTTTTTTTCCCAGTTATTTTCCCTTCTCCTTTTTGCTGGAAATAACTTTTAAGAAATCAGTATAGCTGAATCCAGCTTCTTACTCAGACCATGTCTTTCATCATAGCTTGGGCATCTCAAAAATATCATCACCTTCCCATTCCTTGAAGAATAGCTAAATCTGGGTTGCAAGTTTCAAACCCGGTGGAAGAATTTTATATGAAATAAAGGTTTCTAAACAAGTCAAAAGGGACTGAGAAAAATGTAAAGACAGTTCAGAAAAAAAATTCCACAACCAAAATTAATGCAGGTGAATTAAAATTAGAGGTGAAATAAAAACTGTTATCCGGGAGGGTGACTGGTTGTAGGAATTGGCTTCTAAATTTAGAGTGACAAACATCCTCAGCTGAAAAACATTATTTAAGACCAAATTCTTGCCTAGAAGATATCACTCTGAATATCCTCCTGTTCCTTCTTCTTTGCCTGCTTTATATACTGGAATGATGCCATGTGGTGTGGGATATCCCTTTGGTCAGTTGGGATTAACTCTCCTGGCTGTCCCCTCCCAACTCCTTGCGCACCCCCAGTGCTGGTGGGATGAGGAGCAGAAAAGGCCTCGATGCTGTGCAAGACCTGCTCAGCAGTAACTAAAACACCCCTAGATTATAGACGTTGTTTCCACAGCACAAATTCAAAACACAGCCCCATACAAGCTACTATCAAGAAAATACCAAAAGCAAGACAGTTTTCATAAACCTGATTTATGTAAGGAATTATGCTGAAGTCTTGTACAAAGAGTCTGAAATTTGGTATAACTTAAATAGCACTGTTCATAAAAACATAAATTATTTTAAATTCTGAAAACACATTTAATTATTGCAATAAAGAATTATAGTTTTGTCAAAAATTTTACTATAATGCATTCAAATAACCATTTAGAGGTTAATTGGACAGATACCTGTGGTTAATCTTTGTTAATCTGGAAAATTAGAACAAATAATTTACAGTTATTTTAAATCTAATACTTTAATCCATCAGAAAATATTCTGATGAAATTGACCATTACTTTTATTATATGAAAAAAATAGTTTTAGATAAGACTAGTGTTTAAATGATGAAAGGAATTGTATTTGCTAGCATTTGAATTAACTTTGATTCTACTCTTTTACTGAAGGTCATAGAGTTTAATTGACATTGATGAAGTCTTATATTCAAGTGACCTATGGTTGACACTAATAATGACAAAATCTTCTTTCTGGAAGAAGAGGATTATTGTGGTAGACTTTAAATAACTCGGCATTTTCAGTGAGATGACCTTGTTATTTGCATTATTCATGGTTTTTCTGATGGTAAATATAAAGGAATATCAAGAAGAAGTGATGACAGTGAGATACCCAGATCTGAAAGGTATTTAGAGGAGCAAGGAGTCTATATAAATGTACTGAAATATGCTATAGCTGCCCATTCTAGTCAGAGTAAATTTTTAGGAATATTTCAGAAGCTTTTAATATCTTGGGTTGGGTTTTTGTTGTTGTTTTTTGCACCTTCTTTGTTATGTCCAAAACTTGCAAGAAATAGAAATTTGATAATATGCAATGAAGAGATTAATTGAACCAGTGGGAAGAAAAGGTATATGATCATGCTGGTGGGAACACACTTTGGTAAATAAATGACATGAATATTCAAAATATGATAACTTTAGCTGCACTACCAGAACTTAGTATCATGACATCATGGACACTATGAGAGAGACATAAAAGGAGGTGATGAAGTTTTTGCAGTATAAGACAGAAAGAAGTAAGGAATCTGGCAAAGATTTTAGGAAGGAATAACAGTGGTCAGCCTTGGGCACTCATCCTGTACTTGTTCAGGATATATTGAGGACATACAAGAACTTGCAAATCTTTGGGCACAGTATAATATTTTTTTTTATTTTTGTTTAATCTGCAAAGTGTCTGCAAAGTCAACAGTATGTGCTTACCTCACTCTGTACATGTGGCAGAAGTGTTCACCTGTGGGTTCCTTGGATGTGTGTATCAGTGCATATCACTTTACTGGTCTTTGTTTTAAAAACAGTGTGGGGGCTGAGGGATAGTGAGCCAAAGAGTATATTTCATAAAGCTGGGCTGCTTCTTATTTCCTAGAATATGTAGTGTGTGCTGGAATACTTAGACATTGCAACATTTTCAGGGTTTTCTCTACAGCCAGAATGCCTAGACATATTAAAAAATATAAAATTAACAAATTCAGACAGTAGTTAGATGCTAGTACTGTTTACTTAAGAAACCATCAGCTATAAAAGTCACATAAGTTATGAATATGAGCATCCATATGCTTAGATGCAAATTACTGCTCCTATTGCAAATGTCTCTCATGCTCTTATTCATGCAAATGAAGTCAAAGCAAGTTTTGTATTTGAATTAAGAGAGAGCTAAGAATATATCCTGCAGAACAAAGCCATCATCATCATCATCATCATCATCATCATCTTTACATTTTAAACCTGTATGCTCATCTCCCAGAGGTAAGCACACTGGTGCACGCTGTCTACTTGGAGCGTAGAAGTTAGAGTTAAATTCTAGGCATGAGATTAACCCCAATTCCTTGCACAGCCCTATTGTTTGAAATGTGCTGGTGTTGTCTAGTCTTCAGCATAAAATCTCTGCCACCATTACTCCAGACTCTCAAATTGTTTTCTGTTCCTCTGTATCCCTTTTCCTCTTTATTATCCATAAGCATACAGGGAAGAAAAAGCAGACTTTTGGGGAAGGGCTGTGTTTTGCAATGTGCAAGGAATCTGCACACTGCAGTTGCATCCTGCTGTGGAAATAAGACAGTATCATATGAAAGATATAGGTGTAGGCTCTGAAGTTCACTACTCATAGGGGGAAAAGCAAAGAATGCTGTTTGAGGATGACCTCAAAGTTAACCCTAAGAAGCAGTATAAATAGAACCTTAATCTGCACACTGCAAAAGTAATTGAGCTCATATTTTAAGGCACCTTCACTAGCACCTTCATTTTCACAGTATGCTAGTATCTGACAAATGAAACAACTGTGATTTTTCTGGACACCATTACCAAATGAATCCTGATTGTGTAAAAAAATGTTGCATTGTTATATCTAAAAGAAAACCTCAACAAATTAAATACTAGTGAGGTTTGTCTGTACAATGGCTTAACCTGTAGATAAAACTAAAATATTACATTGCAGAAGAAATTTTGAGTATGAAAGAAGCAGTCTTCAAAATTGTAGCAATTCGATATCTAGTCTGTCAGACAGAGGCTGAAAAGGACTTTCTTCTTTGTAGAAGAAAATGATGCATTAAGATAGGTGTATAGATAGATGTAACATTTTGAGGTTACATTCATCCTATACTATTTCCTTGTCATGCTTAGTTTAGCAGCAAAGCTACAAATTATTTTTCATTTGTTTTCTTATATTCTTAGCCCTGGAGGGTCAGACTACTTTATGAAAATCAAACTGTACTGTCTTCTTGGCTCTATCTACTGTCATTCTGAAATTGCCAACATGAAGACGACCCTGATCATAATGTTTTTTATTATCAGGCTGTTGTTGTTTATAATTTATGAAGCAGAAGGATACTGGGTATTTTTTTTGTTTGTTTGTTTCCCTCTCCATAAGCTTCACTGATCCTGTATGTCTGAGAACAATATTAATTTTTACTGGTAAGCTGAATAAACACAATTTTTATCATAGGTGGAGAACACTTATCAACATCAGGGTGTCACTCTGAAGAAGTAACTTTTCTAACCTAATACTTTGAAGTTACTTTTCTTTTCCAATAGTAAATACAATACATTGTAAATCTCAGGGTAGATTCAGCCATTAGTGTTTACAGGTAATGACAGCAGCATGCTTCAATTTTGAGGTCAATAATTCTGCTTTGGTGAATGCCTGCTCATTTTTTATTACATCTTTTTAGCTTGTAAACCTTTTGTTTGGCTAACAGCTTCCTGAGCTGAAAATAATTGTCCCTTGAAATGTTCATTGTCAAGCACTATACAGACTTGGCAGACAGAACAGCAGTGTGTTTCCACAGGAGATGCAAGTTTGGGGAAGACAGAATCCCCTCGACTCTAAGTTGGCAGATGCTAAAGCACAGCTTTCTAGGAGAGGAATTACATACTGTTTTGCAAGGAGCTGTGAAACACTCATTCATTCTGGAGCCATAATAATCTTTGACTTTGGACTGCACTGCAGGTCTTTAGCCCAAAGTCTGAAGCTCTCTGGGTGTCTTAAAAGATCCTGCAAATCTCTTACTAATAGCCTACATACTACATTGACTCTTTGTAATGCCTAGATGGGTGTGCTAGCCAAACCTTGTCATGAACATATGGGTTGGAAAAAAATCTCTTCCCCTTGATGAAAATGAAACTACAGAGTGTGGCAGAGAGAGAACCCAGGAAAAGATGTTGTACCTCCACTGTGATAACTCACCCTTTGGCACCTCTATTATCCCAAGAAGCTTTGGAGTCTGTTGCATGTTGTACAGTACATTTGATATGCTCCTGTTTTATAGTGAAACATTAAAGACCTCACAAGTGTCAGACAGCTCATGTGCATTTGCAGAGAATTAATTTTTGATGGGAAGGAGGGATGACATTTTATTCACCTCTGCTAGTAGAAGAAAGTATTTGATTCATCCATCAGTGTCCATTATCACAGCATGGACCAGGCTACACATGTACATCTACAAAGAAAGGCACAGACAGGTTATAGATTCCCTGAGCCATGCATCAGAGCTGTTCTGAGGAATTTGACCTCTCTGTGGGACTAATTCTCTTGGGTACCACTCCATGTTAAACATAACTACAGGGTAAGACAATATCAATATGGGAGATGAACATCCCTACACAATATAGAGCAGAAATGAAATGAAGATACAAGTGTATGTACTCATATAGATAGACAGAAATTGTGCTTCACAAAATGCTGTTCTGGAATGTTGGGTGGGAGGAAATTAAGTCTTTTCCCTTGATAAGGTCAAAGATATTTGCAGAGACATACAGAAGTGGCTCTGAAGGTCTCCAGAGCTCCAGTACAATTCACAGGGCTCAGTCAACCCAAAATTTCATTCTTCAATAAATAAGCTTCTCCATGAAAAAGTATGTGATTCTAACTGAAAGAATCTTGATTACGTACTTAATTATTTACTTAATCTTCATCCACTGATAAATGCCCATTTTTCTCCTTTGGGAATTGCACCTACAGAAATTACTAGCCCATCTTAAACACAAAAATACCACAGCTTTCTGAAATGTCTGTACGGGAAGACTGTCTGATAATACATGATATTGTGTGACTGATGGTTTTTTCCTTTTTTTACTCTTCTTACTTAATTGGTAGTGAGAAGAGAGGACACCTGATAATAGTATTTAAGTTGTACGGTGGATAGGGGTTTAGAAAAAGCAGCAACCATTTTTCCTTGGAGTCTAATTACTTGTTGCCTTATTGTTGCTGGACAGTCTGAATCTCCTCAGTTACCTGCCACCTCTTAGAACAGATGTCTAAAGATCTATGCCTTCTACTGACCTGGAGGGCTAAGAGGACTGAAGGGCAACATTGGAAGGCAGTGAAATTTGTGGCTGCAATATGGATGGGTGATGATGCTGGACAAGTTGTGTTTATGCAGATTTCAGCCCATATTCCTATGGCCATTAGTCAAATTAAGTTATCTGTAAGTATGAATGAGGCTCCAGTTAGAAAAAAGACAGGTTAGATATTAAGCTAACACACTGAAGGCAGACTTCACATCAACTGGGAGAGGTACAACTGAGTGAAAGGAAAGGGTAGCGAAATAGTACAAAGTTTGTCTCAGCTAGTTCCTTATCTGTTCAGTGGCAGGTAGGAGAAGACAGTGACAGAAGCATCGTGGTTTCTTGAGCTTACGCTCCTTTTTTTCCATCTTGGCTGTGTTGGTGAGAGAATTTTCTGTTTTGCTTTTCCTTTTCCTTCACACTTGTGAAAATGGCTGTATCTGCATGCTATTTTTTTTCTCTATCCATAAGTCCAACATTTGATATAGAAAAGGTTACCTCACCTTAATCAAAGCTACTGAAACAAATATGGATAATGTAAAATCAGATGGTAAATAGAAAGTTTTTCTTCTTTCTTTCTTTCTTTCTTTTTCTTTCTTTCTTTTTCTCTTTCTTTCTTTTCTTTCTTTCTTTCGTTCTTTCTTTCTCTCTTTCTCTCTTTCTTTCTCTTTCTCTTTCTTTCTCTCTTTCTCTCTCTTGCTGTTGCTTTCTCTCTCTTTCTTTCTCTCTCTTGCTCTTTCTTTCTTTCTCTCTCTCTTTCTCTCTCACTCTCTCTTTCTCTCTTTCTTTCTCTTTCTTTCTCTCTTTCTCTCTCTCTTTCTCTCTCTCTCTTTCCTTTCTTTCCTTTCTTTCTCCCTTTCTTTCTCTTTCTCTCTCTTTCTCTCTCTCTTTTCCTTCCTTCCCCTATTGTTTCTGGTAAGCTTAAGTACATTATGACTATTAAACCCCCTGCTTTCTAACTTCTAAAAATCAAATTCCTGCAAAGGAATTGTATGTTTAGCAAGTGTGCATTTTATTTTTCAGCTTCAGTAGGCAAACCAATATTTCTGACACTGAAAAATGTGTCTTTAACATTGTTACCATACCTTCTAAGTATACAAGTTTGTTATAGCTCTCTTCTCATTTTTTACATTGGCCTTCTTTGCCCTGGGTGGAAAAAAATAGAGCCAGTAATGACATGTATTATAAAGATTAATCAACCATAAAGACTATAATTGAACACACAAGTGTAGTCATTACTTGATTAATTACTTCAATAAAATAATCAGTCTTCTACATACATCAGAATAATATTCAGTGGTGACTAGAAGAGAGTGTGCAGAGACCAGGACTGCCTTCAATTCTTACATCAAATAGAATTTTCTACCTTTCCTTCTGCTTGGTTGCAGAACTTGCTTTTATTTGAATGTTTAACTTGAATGAACTTGCTCTCTTTCACAGTAGAATTTTGTCATCCTAACTTTAACCTTAAAAAAAGATACTGAAACCTCTTTCTTGAACTTTTACATTGAAAGTTATGTGGTGACCTTATAAGCCTATGTGAAAAAGTAATTTCTAAGGAAGTATGTAGAAAGTGTCACCCATGGGATTTAGCCTGAAGTTCACAGAAAAAATTGCTCAATCTCCTAGACTGAAAGTGCTATTCAGTGAGAAATTGTTGTGTGCTGAAATTTTCATTCCTAAAGTATGTTTCCTAAAACCGAAACATACCAATTTATACTGTAGTACAGAAGTTCATCCGCTGCTGCTTTTAGAGGGCTCTACTGAATCTCAAGGTCATGAGAATGTGTTTTCCTGCAGCCTGTAAGGGAAAGGTAGAACAAGACTGCATATTTATTAAGAAGATTGTGAGATAAATCTAGCACAAATGAATTTGAACCTGAGAAATTGTATGCACAAGTCTGGATGCTTTAGATTAGGAGATGTATTCTTATATCAGTTGTGGTGCTGTATTCCCCCCCTTTCCCCTGCCCCTACCCCTGGCCACTCCCGTTGGTTCTCCCTATTGGTTCCTGTACCCCAACTCTGCCGTACCACGCCTGGGCCCTGAGAAAACCCCCCTACTCCCTGACCATGAGGTCTCACTGCCCCTGGGAACCACGTGGACAAGATGTAGCAATAAAGGTCCTCAGGGGCACACATGGAGACACCCTTCTCACCTCCTTTAGTGTCACCATGTTGTGGAGCCAACAGCTAGCAGGAGCAGGTATGTGGGGCTGTCCAGAAGGACTGCGGAAGAGCAGAACAGCCGCTCTGTCCTAAGCAGCCCCACAGCACTTCCCGAGAAGGCTGTGGCTTGCTAAACCAAACGAAGCACTTCAACAATCAGTTGTAATATTTTTACAGAAGGAAGATGAAATCATTCTTCAGGGGTTAACTACAGTACAGTGGTTAACTAATAGTATTAACTAAACAGGCTGAAATAGATACTGTGTGATTCAGTGTTTGAGACATGGTCACAACCATGGCTGAGCATCAAAACTGAAGAAGAAAAGTACCCCATGATGGCTTCTGCTTAACCCTAAGAGTTCACACCAGGGTGTGAACTGCCATTTTAGAGGCCATAGGAATTAACTGATACATAATTTATATTTGAGTATTATAGTAGAAAACACATTTGCCTTCTGCAGTTGGACATCACAAAGTAAGCATCATTTGTGTATATTTGGAACCCTAGCAAATGATTTATCTATGTCTTTTAATAGCATGGAGCTCCTGGTGTACTTATTTATAAGCTTGCCACACGTCTATCTAAAATGCCCAGTCCGGGAGTACCTATGTCAATCATTTTATGTAACAGTGTACTATACAAGACCTAATTTTCAGTAGCTCCTAGTTACACTGTTTCTTAAGTAAAATTTTTTGGAACTAGCAAAACATGTTTTGTTTTTTCCTTGAGATGGCTGTAATCACCAAGTTCATCTTTCTACAAGAAGTCTTGTAGTTTTTTGAAGTGTTTTTTTGAGTTACTTAAGCACTAAAAAGTGCTGACCTTTTTAAGCATTATTGATTATAATATACAAAATTTACACACTGCCGTAAATTGATTTAGTACTTCAGAAAGCCTGAAGAAATATGTAGGAAAGGTATGTATCTGTATTTTCTTCCATTTTTCCAAGTATTATTTGGGTTCTTAATAAATAGGTTATCCAGAGAGGAGTAAAGAGTGAGTTCAGCTAACTAGTATTGCTCAGTCATGAGAGATGCCTGTGTGAGCTCTGAAAGCAGGAGCTGTTCACCTACAGTGTTGTGAAATTCAGCATAAGTGAAGCTGTCCTGCCAAGACACATCCCCAGATGAAAACCGAGGATGCTCAAACTGCAGATGAGTGTGATTCAGCCTCCTCAGAGGCTGGATCTGTTGGCGTTCTCATCAAGCAAATGGGACAGGGAGCCTGGACAGGCGTTCCAGCAGCCTTTTTATTATTTTATTCCATTGTCAATCTCACATACAGAGTTGAGACAGAGATGGTACAAAGCTCACGCCATCACAGGCATCCAGAGACTTCCTGGTTACAGGGCATTCTTAAAAGCTTCTTAGCCAATTAGCATGCTTCTAAAAATTACAGACAACTGTTTTAACCAATCCTCAACAGCACATGTACATCTGTTGTATACAATACTTGCTTGTTATGCCTTTATATAACAATGCACAATATTTCATTATTAAGCTTAAACTTATCTATCTTGCTAAGCATATTTTCTGCAACTTCAAAACCTATTTCAGCCAAACCTAAAAACTCTAACAATTGTTTTAATGTCCTTGCTTGCTATATAATTGTATCCTCTTCTATCTTCAAGTTTGCACAGCTAGAGCTGATTCCTAAACTCTTTTTGCTTTATTTCTGAAACCTGCCTTCTTCTCACACCTAAGAGCTTTTCCACCTTTTATGTTTCCCCACAGGATCTTTCTGCGGTCCTGTGACAAACCTAAAGAGTTTGCTGAGGAGGATTTCATCGTGACTCAGTTTTTACCCTTGTTTCCTGAAAATGCTGATTTAGCCTAATATGATGATGCAAGAAGCATCACAAATAATAAGGCATAGAGAATTCCCGCTGTATTCCTTATGGAGCATCCAATCTGTGTTGTGAATGGGTTGCTGTCAACCTTCTGAGAGAAGGTTAATAGGATTCTATGCAGAAATAATCTATGCTTATAAAAGGGAATAAACTGTATTAACTTCTGTGTCTGCATGTGTGTATTGGCAGCATCTGTTTGCTGATCTGATCTGCTCCTCCCAGAAGAAGAGGCCCATCATTTCTGTAGGAACAGTGTTGTTCCTTACTGTTTAGTCTGCTACTCATTTATTTTGGAAGAAAGGACAGAGAGAAGGCAGAAGAATTAAATTTCTTTTTTTTCATGGAGAAAGTAAATTGAAAGAAAAAGTGTAAAGCTTTTTTGTCTTGTGCAAGACTTTTCTGTGCTTTCAAGAAGTAATGTGTTACTTAGAATTTTGCCTCTGGTGGAGCCACGGTATAATAAAGTGAGGGCCAATAGCACCTCATGAGGTATAGATAAAGGCTGGAATATTCCTACAGCACTGCTGTATGGCTATCTCACTGGGATTCATCCCATTTGAGGCAAGCCTGATCTGCAGCACTTAGGTAGGAACAACACTTTGAAGACAGGGAGGTTACTATTAGACTGAGGAAATTTATCTTCATATAAGTAAATCACACACTATTACTCATCTAAACTCTAAAATCTTTTCTGTTTGGTTTGGATAATCTGTACTGGGACCCTTCTCTTCGAGGTAGAAGTGAATAGGTGAACAGCAAAACCGATGTCAAAGATCAGGTCTCCAGAACAAAATACGGACAGAGACTGCAAATCATTGCTTTCGTTGATGGCTTTATGAAGTCTTTACAGTTGACAAGAAAGCTCAATCACTGAATGGGCAAAACCCTGAAATTTGTTTCTAGACCATCTTTGCCAAACTAAGATTATATCCAGCCTGGCACAGTCACAGATTAATTTCCTTTAAACTGATGTAAATTACAGGTGACTACCATCACTAAAGCAAGCACCTCAGAAGGGCACTGTTGGGACAAAAAGAAAAAGCATATTGCCACAGTCCTGCTTATACTTTATAACAGAAAACAAATATCCTGCAAGGCTGTCAGTCTGCCACCTCTTATGAACAATGAAGGTGCTTAAAAATATAAGCAGCGAATAGAGAACAACATGCTATTTGTCGCTTGTGCTACTTAGTAGTCATGTATTATCACTTTTGCAAAGTACATAGAAATAGATGATTAATAACTTTGTACAAATAGAGCCTCTTATGAGTGTGCCAGAATATGGCCTTGAGTGCTAAAATTCACTATATTATCGAAATGCTTGTCCCCAGAAAGCAAAGACCCCTGTGGCTATTTTTTTAACCTTAAATATAATACCTTGCCAATGAATTTAAATTATGTTCACTACTGTTGTCATTTCATCAGAATTCTTTGAATGCTTAGAACATGAAGAAATGTCAAAATTCAGCACTAGTATTTAAGTAAAAATCTGTTCAGGGATTTGGGCTCTAGAAATATTACAGTATATTCATTCTCATTAAATCCTGTATTGCCTTTCTTGTCTTTGAAAAAAACATGGAGTTGGAGGAGAAAATCTGGTAATAGTTTGTCCTACACCAAAAAGTAAAAGAAAAAATCAGGTGCAGATATGCTAATTATGTTTGCAAAAGGCATGCTGCTATTGGTCTCTAAATTTGAATGAGATCCATGAAGTTGTACATTATTTTAGGATCTTAAGATCTGAGAAATAGCAGGAACTGAATGTTATTTTCAGTTAAGATTTCAAATAAGTCCCATAATAACATCAGGTCTTCTACAGAGGTTCAGGGTTCTGGTTTTATATAAAAGTTCAAGACAAGCTGCTCTTGTATAGGAAAGTAACAGCTACTTATAGCTACTATTTTTTGGTGAATATAAGGGAGAGTTCTGATTCTATGAAGAAATTACAAAGCAATTACAAATCAATTACAAAGTCGCATCACTATATTTTAAAATAATATTTTATATGCTGGTGAATCCTACTGAAATTATCCTCACAAGCCTCAGACTGTAGTGTGAAGATGGATTTTGTTATGTGTACAAGAGCAAATCTTAAAGACAGGGATCCCTACAGAGATGTCTTATCAACAGCTTGCTTTATAGATATGAATTCTGAATCCACTTCCTGTAAATCATTAACATCAGATTAACTTCATTAGTTGAATTCATATTCTTCTCAAAAATGAAGCAGATACTTTGTGTTTAACAGGTGGCTATAATAATAATTCCTTGCGTCTTGTCCTTAGGCATTTACTCCATTATGGTGGCAGAAGTGCAAAGGGGGAATTTGAGTCATGGAGGAAACTGTTACATTGTAAGATACTCTCTTTCGCTAACCTTGAACAATCTTAGCCCTCTTGATAAAAATTTATTTTCCTTGTCTTTTTGTGTTCATTTTTTTGCCTGTGCAAAGCTTAAGCAGCATACTATAGAGTAAGAATCATAAGAAGGAAAAAACTAAAACATTGTAAAGGGCCTTTAGGCACTATCTGGTCCAACTACAGAGTCAAAACAGAGCCATATTCAAAGCTGTATAGATTTGTTCAGGTCTTTGTCTGAGTGCTGAGTATCTTGTCTTTAAGAGAAGTCTTGAATAGGTCAGAGAATTGTAATAGATTTACTTGCTTTGTACATATAAATAATTAAAGTGTTCAGGGAAGAGTCTTATTTTACACATACATCAATAAAAGGCTAATCTTCCAATTTTCATCAGCTTGAGTCATTTAGATGCTCTGCTGTACACCAATCTTTCCGTACAAAGATTTCCACCTCTTCTTTTAAGATTGAATAGCTAGAAGGATAATGACAAGTTTTCAAGGAGAGTGTTAGGCTTAGTGGTTTGGCACAGCACTCAATGCCAGATGGGTGATAGATTTTATAGATGCAATACTGAAGCCAATCCAGAAAGTAGTTACATGTTTTCTACCCACTTCAATCTTTTCGAGCATGGTGGAACTGTTTCTTCTACCCCCAGGTACAGCAAGCTGCAACCAGAAACAAGACAATCTTGTGATTGTGACTAGGGGAAACGGAAAAAAAGTTGTTGACATATACAATTAAGTCATGGAAAAGATCGTTCTGTGAATGTTCTGTGAAAATCTGAGGGCAGTTGAGGTCACTCAAGAATTTTTTGAAAATTAAATTCTCAATCATCTAGAACAGTTTTACTAGTCTTCTACTTTACAGGTTTTGGTGAGAATGCTACCTTAAATTATGTTTTGATGAACAAAGGCATTGAATTTGGTTTCCTCAGTCCAACATCTAGTGGTCTGTTGTACCTGGTGCCAAATGATGAGATACTCTCATTTGTGTTTGGCAGTCTATTTAGGAAAAGATTGGAAGTGCAATAACAAGGAGTATGGTAAATTAAAACTCTGCTCTCCAAGCTACACCTGTGTGTTGAGAAAATCCCCGATCACTGTATGATTAGTGTTGGATGATGTTATTGAGAGACACATGCTCTTAATGTATTTTAAGAGGCCAAGTATTGCATCAGTTGGGTGTTCACAGAACGTGCTAAGTGAAATTTTAATCTTGGAAATTGCAGCTGTTCAGCATGTTTCTGTTCAGATAAGAATTTTCCAAACTATTTTGTGGTTTAAGCTTTATAAATCCTATTGGTTTTCAATGGTTCTTTTGCACTTAAAATGTATGGTTTTGCTTATTTTTACGCTTAGTTTTAAGGCTACTTAAAATATGATATCGGATTTAAAGTAATGTTTTCAATTGGGGCACTCAGATGGAGCTGATACATGTCATGTAAGCAGTGCCAAGGTGCTGGGGTCCCTCCCCCGCTGTGTAGCCCTGGGAGAGGGGCCCTGAGGGCACAGACACGGGGTTTCCCTGCCCCTGCTCAGCCTCGTTCTCATTGGTTGGTTTGTGTTCCCTGCGCGGGCAGAAGGACCCTTGGTCCCGTGACTGGAACAGTTCCTCGGCAGAGCTCCGGCCATGCGGCTGGAGAAATAAACATCTCTGAAACAGCTATCAAGAATCTGTCTGTCCATATATATTTCCTTTCCACAGGACTCCTGGTTTGATATATGCATGTTGCAGTATCCCCGCTGCAACATAATGGTGGAGAATTGTGAGCAGAACGATCCCCGATCCCTAAGCGACTGATTTGTGTGAGTAAACCCTGGAAACTTTGGATTCCTCTTCTTGGTTTTGCTTTGCTATTCCATATCTAAACTATGGAGGAACTGTGGGAAGACTCTTGGCTCTCAGAGCCGCATATGGACATTTATCTTAAACTTAAAATGATTCTTGAACAACGATTTGTAAATTTTAGCTTGATTCAAGCTCAAAAAGAACTGAAACACTTCCTGGCATGGTTGTTTAAGAACTTTTTCTATGTTTCTTGGGATTTAATTCTTACCAAGGGCTTTTGGAAAACCGTTTGGACACAGTTAATACTGGAGTCAAAATATATGCCGATGGAAGAATATTTTTGTGAATATTATTTAGTTACCGAGACTGTTGAGCAATGTCAGCTGTGTCCTGGTGAAGGGAAGCCTGGCGCAGGGACCGTGCGGCCCAGGCCACGTGCACCGAGCGCTCTGCGAGCAGCAGCGAGGCAGTTCCCACGTGCGGGCGGAACCACGCGAGCCGCAGTGTCGGTGGCGGAGCGAGGCGCGGCGGGAGCGGCGGGACCCGGCGGTGCCCACACGGCCCCGCGCAGTGCGTGGTGGAGCGAGCCCCGGGAACGCCCGGCTGAGAGGGGCGGCGCGCGGGCGGCGGCTGGCAGCGGTGGTGGTAGAACGGAGCCGCGCCCAGCCGAGACGTGCGCTGGAGCAGGGCGCGGGGGGGTCGTGGCTCGGGGGCCCGGCCGAGATGTGGGTGCAGTGCCCGGCATCGGCAGCTAAGCTGCGACCAGAGGAGGCAACGCACAGAGAACTGAGCAGCGCGGCCCGGCCCGGCCCGCACAGCCCCAAACGCGACCCCGGGAAGAGCACGCAGGCACCAGCAGCCCCGACAATGCCAACACGGGAGCGACCGAAAGAGAGAGCAAAGACGCAGCGAGACAGGAAACAGCAGCCACTCGGAAAAAGGAAAAGATCATAGTAACTAAGACCTTAGGGATAGTAAAATGGTATAATGTTAAGCAAAATTATGGTTTTATAACAAGGTGTGACAACCAGCAAGACATATTCGTGCATAGAACTGCTATTAAAAAGAAGAACCCTGAAAAATGCATCCCAAGCTTGGGAGATGGAGAAGTTGTGGAATTCAAAATTATACGAGGTAGAAAAGGGTTACAAGCATCGCAGGTCACTGGGCCTGATGGTGTTCCTGTAAAAGGCAGTATATATGCAAAAAATCGTAGTCGTGTTAGACAATATCTCCCTTGTAAACCCCCCCTACAGTCTCCCTTTCCTAATCCCACCTTTCCCTTTTACCCTATGTCCTATTACCCCCAGTGTATTCCCAATCCGTTTTTTCATCCATGGTTTCCCTCACAAGACCATGCTTTTGCCAACTGTTTCCCCAAAAATCCCTTTCCAATGCCGAGTGGGGGATGAAAAGGGGAAGGGAAGAAGTTAACGCCTCTCCTGCCTCAGTTTCCCCATAAAGCATGCTCAGAGTTCTGTCTCCCTTCTGTCAGCCCTAAGATGTTCCACAGAATCTGATTGGACATTTAAAGACTCAGGAGGGTGGCTTGTTTTGTCTTGAAACTGTTCTTGTTATGTTTATCCAGTTGTTTTCATTCTCCTTTTATTAAAATAAAACGGGTGAGGTGTTGGGGTCCCTCCCCTGCCGTGTAGCCCTGGGAGAGGGGCCCTGAGGGCACAGACACGGGGTTTCCCTGCCCCTGCTCAGCCTCGTTCCCATTGGTTGGTTTGTGTTCCCTGCGCGGGCAGAAGGACCCTTGGTCCCGTGACTGGAACAGTTCCTCGGCAGAGCTCCGGCCATGCGGCTGGAGAAATAAACATCTCTGAAACATCTAGCAAGAATCTGTCTGTCCATATATATTTCCTTTCCACAGGACTCCTGGTTTGATATATGCATGTTGCAGGATCCCCACTGCAACACCAAGGGACTTGCCAAGGTGAGTGGGCACAACGGTGTTCCATGGGTGCTTAAACTTATTAAGCACAGAAATGTGTTGTGAAGCTCTCAGTACTTACATCTTGCTTTCTGATTCATTCTTGCAGCTTCTAGACAAGATTTTAAAATAACATAAAATCTATGAATAAGTAAAGTAAATAAATAAATAATGATAAGTTTGGGTTAATCAATAAGCATGTAGTCCGTAATTAAGTTAAGCACTCTTAGAACTCAGGAGTTCTAAGAAGGATTTTAAGTAAGGCTCATACGTTCTGTATGAAGAGAGAAAGAAAAGAGTAAGAGGAAATAAACCAGGATTGAGTTGGCTTAGAAAGCTGAGGAGAGAAACATGGAGTGATAGTGGAGTGTTTCTGTAACTAAATGAAAGGAGTTAGAGAAGAAGAATGGGAAAAGGAGAGAAATGACAAATCAAATAACTCCTCATGGCTTTTCTGTACTTTTCTTGCTAGAAGATCACACTTCTGTATAGAAAACCCAAGTGAAAGAAAAAGATACTGACGTTGGAGACCAGGTTAAAATTGGAAAGCAGTGTATTACAGCTTGAAAAGTAGAAAGACTGACATATAGCAAATTTCATGGAGCAAATTAGTCTGGTCTCAGGATTTTAATTCAAAACACTTAGTGGAAGAACAAGAACATTAGAAGCAGATGATTGTGGTAAATTTAGGACTAGAAATAGGATCAACTAACCTTGAGTGAAGGAGAAAATGGGCAAAAGGACAGGAGGAAAGGAGCTATGAGCAAAATGTAGAAATTAATGGAAAATGGAGACAAGAAAAAGCCATTTTCTGTTTGCATCGATATTTCATGTTTCATTCCACAAGTGCGATAGGAAGAAATGTCTCAGAATAAATAGAGTCCTCTCTACCCATGGCCAAATATGAGTAATGGAAAAGCTGAGTTATTAGCATGGTGGAACAGACACACTGGACTAGATAATAGCTGGAGAGAGAAAGACGACTGATCAGGCAGAATAGGATGGGAGGGAAGATTCAGTGACTGAAAAGGCAAACCAGCCTCAAGCTCCATGCCTATCCCTTCACTTCCATTACTGTATTTTTTATTTTTTCTGTTTGTCAAAACCAGCTCCTGAGTGTCAGATAAAAAAACCCAAACCCAAATAACTTCCAGAGTCATGTTTTTTAGAACATGTTTGAAAATGCATCAAACAGCTTCACCAGAACAAAATGTAAGTGCTGTAATTGCATGACCCTAGAACTCTACTTTTTCTCTGGGAAAGAGTTGCTCTTAAATTTTTCATTAATTGGTTGATGTCGTACTGATATTTATGTCAGCCTTTTCTAATATCTTTTTTCATAGGAAGGAAAATTGTTACCTGGACAGGCTTAAAATCGACAGTGGTGAACTATTGATAAGTAAAAGAAGTGGCTGCAGTGAAATTAGTTTTTTAACTAGCTAGTGATACCCCACACTGACAGAATAAAGAAAAAATTTGGTTTGGCCAGCAGCTTCTTTTCTATGCCATCTTTGTACCTTGTTTTATTTCCCATACTTACAACTCCATACATACAATCCAAGACAACTCAGCTCTCCTCCAGTGTTGGAATTCCTTGCATGCCTTTGCTGATTGTAGCATTCCCCAAAACAAGGGAGAAATTGCTCATGTAAGTATATCCTTCTGCAAATTGTTTCAGCACTGTTATCTTTTTTTATGCCAAACACTTATTAAAATTTGGAGTACTGAACTGTTGTTTAGCAGGTTCAGAAATTTGATGTATCAACTATGGGTAACTGCTGTCTTTTTCAATTTTTGTCTCTTATATTCAAAGTCCTTAGCAACCTGTTTCTTTACACAGACTAAAATCAATGAGCTAGATACCATAGGCCAATCTTAAGATTTTTCTCAATTCACTTACTCCTTGTCTTGGGTCCAAGTATTACTGTAGCTGCTGTCTGTTCCTTGGCCTAATTAAGGTTTAGATTTTCCTTTGATGTCACTGAAGAAAAGGTGCTGCAGGCTTTTATGGAATCTAAGACTGACCTGTTTGCAATCACTGTTTTTCTCTATAGTCCAAATTTTACAATGTGATCTTCCATTGTGACAAGTTGACAGCCATATCGGGAGTGTGTGGTGAAGAATGTCAGGAATGAAATAAGGGCACAGTAAACATGTGTGTGGATTTTGTTTCCAGATGCCTGTCAAAACAACATGCTTTGGCTGGGCAGAAATCACATAGCCTTATTCTTTGTGGTCTCTTTGCAAAAATTTTATGAATTTCAGTGGTACTGAAGTATACCATTTTTAGTATTTAGGAATACTAAAATGGTTGCAGGAAACTAGTTTGGAATCCAGCATACTTTAGAGAGAAGTCTTTAAATTTTAAATGTTTAATTCCTAATTTGAATAAAGGCCAAATATCCTGACTCTTTCCTCAGTCATTTAAGGAATAGAGTGAAAATACAATATGCTTAAATCACTTTAAGGCACTGTCTTCAAAATCTGTATACATCAAAGTTGAAAGCTCCAATGAACTATGGCATTGATATAAAGTATATATTGAATATGTACTAGTTTATTTACTTCAGCTTCCCAGGGATATCAGGGCTCTATTATTTAGTGGAAATAGATGTATATTTTTCTCATGCTATGTAAGGTTTTTAAATTTAATTTACAATTTTAAAAACTGTTATGTTAAAATACTATTTTAGTTTTGACTTTTTTGGTGTTTTTTGCTGCAGTTTGTTACTACCTAAATTTTATGACACCCTTTACGAAGAGTGGGAATTTGGGCTAGATTTCAGTATGTTCCTATTAATGACTACAAGGTTTTAACTGATTTTACATGGAAGGAAATCTGGATACAGGAAGATTTTTCCCATGACCAAAAAATCCTGAAAGATGTTAACAGGAGGCAATTCCCAGGGTGGCTCAGATAAGAAAAGCCTTTTCACTTACTGTTGAAATAGAGACCATATAACAGAGATCATATCAGAATTCCCAGCTGAGAAACAAATACAAAGCACACTCATGAAAGCTGGGAAAGGGAAGAATTTATTTCTGGTGTTTGTTTTTTTTTTTTTTTGCAAATTTAAACCAGAATGAGGAATTGCTCCTCAGTTGCTAATACAGAATAAAGACCTACTTTATTCTGTATTAGTCTTATTTTGCCCATGATTATGCCATTAAAATCTTACCCAAGCATAATGGATATACCAAATTTTATGCTGAAGGAAATATCTGCTACATCTATCATGGTATTTTTATTTCTGCAGTGTTTAGTAGTGTTTAAAATACAATGAACTACAGGAATTTCCACATGCTCCAAGCAAGAGTGGATTAAAATATTTGCTTCAAAGAAGTAAACTCTTAAAGCCTGTATTTCTTTCATAAAAATCAAATAGTCATAAAGATAAAAACTTATCAGTGATCATTTAATCTCAAGGACTGGTTCTACTGGCCTAGTTCTGCCAGAACTACTGGTGGAAAGAAACTCTACTTTTAGAAGTGTCATTAATATAGAAACAGCCAGCATTGCATTCTGTATTTCTAATTTACAAAATGCTATTAAAAATAGCAGTTTGGAGTGACAGTTCATCTACAGTCCTTGGGAAATCTAAAAATAAACAGCCACCTGTGCTCAAAATGCTAGTAACTCTACTTGTAAATCACTTAGATTACTTATTATTTGCAGATAGTACTTTTTTTTCCTTGACACTTATGTACTACACAAATCAACTTGGTATATACAAATCAAAAGTTACTCAATTAACATAAAAATAGCGGATGTCACATGAAATGTCAGTTAATGTCAGGTCTGGAATGAGCAAATAAATTGCCTCATCAGTTTAATTAACAAAAAAGGTAACCAAGTCAAATTAATGTACTTCAAATTATATTAGATCCATTTTGAATGGGATTCCACTGTTGAATTTTAATTGGAAATTCACTTTACAGGACAAAGAAATACATGATTTTACTTTGATGATCAATACTGGACAGACAGGCAACAAACTTTTCTAAACATATTAGAGAGAATGGGATAAACTTTGGTGTCTTAAGGTCTAGGAAGTTCTATTTAATTATTATACTTATAAAAAAAGATTTTTTGAAGTTTTTAAATATAAATTCTTCAGAGTTCTCTGAGACTTTCAGTGTTCTGATGACTGCTGTTAATGTCAAAAGACTGGACTCCATGATGCTAAGCATCTTAGAGAGAGGAGAGAACCTTCGAGGAGATCAGAGCAATGATGATGAAAAAGAATATTATTCCTCATTGTGAAACCAGCTGGAGCATGGAGAACTCAAGTGACTTGACTGGCTAACAGAAGCTCAGGAGATACATGGCAGAACTGGGTCTGTATGTCATATCTTAACCTCATAATGATCTTTCTACTTTTCATTTTTCACTTGCTCTTCATGTGAGTAACAAAGAATAAGTTCATGTTGTTGGAGGGTTTTAATTAGAATGGGTTGTGGTTTCTTTTTCTCAATACTGTTCTTTGACTGAGGGGAAATGGAAAGAAAAATCGCTAAAAGTGGAAGGAAGTAAAAACAATAAAGTGGTATTTGGAGAAATGCACCACAGAAAGACCAGCAGAAAAAGAGATTTCCTCCTAGAAATTAAAATTTTCACCCTTAGCATATATACAAGATACTTGATACAGAGAAATGAATTTGTGTATCATTTTACATTATTTCTGTTAATCTGCCTGAATAAACAAAACATGAAGGACTCACTGTAGGACCCCCTTAATACCTAAAAATTAGGAAAAGAGGTGATCAAAATTTCCCCAGTAATTAGTGTTGCCAGTCAGCATTGCAATTTGTATTTTGAATGCAAGCTCATATTTTGCAAAGGGGTAGCTCAAATCTTTAAAACTTTATTTAATCGCCCTCTTTCCTGTTTGAAGTGTGTTTGGTATTCCCTTTGCTTCTGTTTAGGGTTGACAGTTGTCTCTGAGAAATGGAAATACGTTTCCAGGCATTTCGTGTAAACAGTTAACATTTAACATCTCTAGTAGAAGAGAAAAGGACTTAATCCCTTGAGATGTTATTCCTAGTTCCACTGCTACTGTAGTTATTATTAAATCAAATTACTTTCTGCTAAAAAATTGTTTGGACAATCAAATTGACGTATATCTATACATTTACATAATTCAATCAATCAACAGAAAGTTGCAGAAGTGAAAAGAAAAAAGAGATACAGTCACTGTTATAGCACACTCTCCCCGTTACCTGGCATCCTGGAATATTTATAAAAATCTGGCTGGAATGGATGGACTAGCGCTCCCAATGAATTCACTTAAGGCTTTTGCAAGTTTTCAGTAACCAAACTAAATAATATATTGCTAGGATTTAGCAATTAGCAACATTCTAGATATTTCTAGCCGGTAGAATAGTAGCAGTTCTTCAGAGTCAGTATTTGAAATTGTCTCTTGATAGAAAAAGAAGACCTGGATTGCTTTTTTTCCTAAAAGAAACTTGCAAACAAATGTGAATTGATGATATAACATAGTAGTCCTCTCTGGCTTTCTAGCTCAAAAGAAACAGGTTGTAGGAAAGTGACTTTAGGATGGTTTACATTGACTCAACTCAAATGATTTAACTGTGCTAACTTGTTTAGCCTAAGTATGGTTTTCTTTCAAATGCCAAGCCTAAGCACCTTTTCTAGTTATAGAAACTCTGATTTTTAATTGAACTAGAAAAATATAGTATCTATTCATCCATGTCCAGATTTACATTTTAAACATGTATAAAGAAATGGATATGTTTGTCTTTATTCTTTTCCCCAAAAATAGCCAAATTTTCAGAAAGTTTGAAGCTGACCAGGAGATTACCTGATCCCATTATATTGTTTGAGGGAAGGAGATCTCAACACCCAGTAAAGTTGATGCGGCCTCCTCTGCATCTCAAAGTATTTTCCCTTATTCATATTCAAACTACTTTAATTTTTTTAGCCTTGCTTCTGTTTGATAATATATAAGTAGTATAGAAACAATTGAAGCTTTGTTATTGATATATTTTTTAGTCTCAATTTGTAGCCTTTTGTAGCAGAAGATCTCACTATAAACAATCATTGTCTGAATTAATTTATTTGAAAAATAACAACTTTGGCAGGGTTTTTAAGCAGAGAAAAAATAAATTAGCTGTATGAAAATATAAACATATGTTGCTTTAAACTCACAGCCAATGATATTTAAATCCTATTTAAATTAGATAAAATTTCCCATAAGGGTAAGGAAGGAGAAAGAAGCAAGCAAAACAAGTAAACACAAAAATGTCAGATAAAATTCTTTATAGTTTCTGTTTACAGTGGCATGTGATTGCCTTCTGCACAGTGTGGTGTTGGCTATATAATTACAGTGCATGAATAAAGAGCTCTAATTGCAGCAGATGAAGTTGATTATTTATCTTCCTCTATGCTGAAGACATTTGATTTTATATGCCTGCAGCACAGAGGTGTGTACAAATCAAAGAGCTTTCTGAAGGTGTAGTGGCACCATCCTGAATTGTTTCAGCAGAGAAATATTTCTGATGCATTTAATGGTAGTAGTAATAGAACATCACCTCCTCAAAATTTCTGTAAATTTTCTGTGGGACTTTCTCCCTTTTAGACTTCTACTCTTCTTGTGTTTCTTCCATGATTCACGTGAGGTAAAAGTACAACAGTCTGGGCAGTTCAAGGAAAGTCATCGACATGCACAGTTTCCCTACTCAAATACTGTTAGGTATGAATATGCCAAAATCAAGAAAAATAACCTTGGAACTTGACTAAAGCTTGGATACCTGTACAAATAGAGATCATAAAATTTTCATGAACACATGACATGAAATGTGCAGATTTTGATCTGTCTACAACTATTTAGAAATGGGTCAACATATGTTGAAAAATGCATGAAAGACAGGTGGGACAGGATGTTGTCAAGTATATTCCCAACCAGGAACAGTGCAGAGAAAGGAAAAAAAGTGGTGGAAGAAAGGAAACCTAAGACTTGCCAGGCTGAAGGTTATTGCATCAAAAAAAAATTCTTCATGAGAGAATACTTCCATTAACAGTTGTGAAGATCATCTTTCTGCAATTTTCAAAAAGTCTTGTCTCTTTGCTTATGCTTTTACTAGCACAAACTGTGCTTGAAGTTAGTCTTTTTAAGAGTGCTTAAATTATAATGGAGGAATTATACATACTTTTAAAAATTGTTATATTAAAGTTAGGATGATGAATATGTTTCTTTTCTAGAAAAATTCCTATTTTGGCTCTTTCTGAGATAATCCTGGTGTCCTTGGGAGAGCATTTTTATTTCAGTTGAGGTTTTAGTCTTGAATATTCAAAGTTATTTACAAAGAACCATATCTGTAACTCTTATCAATTATTCTTCATGTGCCTATTTTTTCAAGTACTAAAACATGTGGTATTGTCTTCCCTCTGTGCATCTACAGTATCTTTCTTATAATTGTTTTCAAACTTATGGGAATTTAACTAAAATGGATTCCAAGTCACATGAACGTATACACAGCCATATGTTGCAGAGATTAAAATGCACTTGAAAGTAAGATATAAGAAAGCTGTAAACATTCTGAATTAAAGTAATTTGTTCAGTTGCATATGCCTCACATAAATACCATTAAAGTGTGTTTTATAATGTTAGTATCCTTTCTCCTAACTCATTAGGAAAAGGCCAGGTCAGAGCTGCTGGAGGATTGCAATACCAATGCTTGGATAACAGCTATTAGGGGGACAACCACAAAGGCATAGCTGTAAAGCAGCACACATTTACCCACCTAGTTCTTCTTTTATGTATGTTATGTTTGAATACACCTCTGCAAAAGATATTTAAGGGAGACAAATGCATTTAAGCAAGGTAATTCCCTTACTTAAATAAAACCAGATGACATAAAGAGGTTGTTTACTAGCTAGAGTATGCAAGTTTAGGAATTGGTTATTACTCTAACTGCAGTTCTGAACAATAGTGTGTATTAAGTTTGAAACTAAATTTTATTACAACTAGCTGGAGTATTTAATCTGCCAAAGTCACTGCTGCACCTCTACCTGTTCACTAAGTGGTTATTTAAATGAGATGCTTTGTTTATGCGAGCTTGTCTGTGATTGTGGCATCACATTAGCTGATTTTTCTTGTGTATTCAGGACATAACTCTGGAAAACTTCAAAGGATAGGGCCTACAAAAAAACATCTGAGCAAGTTATTACCAAGCTTGGATGTTCGCATGGTGAAAATAGTCTCTTGCTTCTGAGCTTCTCTTCTTTAATTTAATACCTTTCATGCCCTGCCCTGGATCACTGTGTTTTAATGGCTTCCCAGCTGGAGCTACTGCTTCCTCAGGCTGAACCAGCCCTGATCCCTCAGCCTCTCCTCATAGTGCAAGTGCTGGAGTTTCAATTACCCTGGGGTCCATTTTCTGATCTTGTTCCAGTTTGTCAACACCTTCCCTGTGTTGGGAATTCCCTGCACTTGATCACCTGTGTGTGGTCTAACCTATGTGTCATCTAACGAGCAGGGGAATAATCACTTTACTCACTATTGTGCCAGTGAAGCCCAGGGTGCTGTTGGCATTTTTGCTGGGCATTTCTGCTGCTGGGGGATGCTGCTGACTCACTCAGGAGTGCTGAGCTGCCTGCCTGAGGCTCCCAGGGTCTTTTCAGCGCATTCTCCAGCCTGTGTTGCTGTAAGGACCTTTTATTCCTGGGGAAGGATGAGGTGGAGGTTGGAAAAACGTTGGTGGAAAGACTTTGAAGACCCAGCTAATCAATGTGTCTTCCCGGTCTCATAAAAACCAAAAGTGGAAGTTTTCAGATGCTAAGGAAAGTGGTATTTTCTATTTTCAGTGGTATTTACTGATAGCGTGTTGAGAAGGTGATGAGAAATTTGAATAGCTGAGTAGTGGTGGGTGTTTGGGATAAACAGCATTACCTGTGCCATGCAATAACGTACAGCTGTCTGCTTTCGAACAATGAGGACATTACTGTGTTTTTCCCTGGTACATGGTCCAGAAAACATAACAGTATTAGCAAATCAGTGGCATGATTGGCTAGGTCTAGTGGAGGGTCTGAATATTGTACTCTATTAGGAGAGTGCTTCCAAGGATTTAAGCTTCTTTTGTAACCAGACAATCTTTCAAAATGTGCTTTGTTGTAACTGTAGACATTGGCTCCAACATTGATAAACGTCTCAGTTTGTAAATGGTCTTTCAAGACCAACAAAAACTATTGCCCTTACTCAGTCCACTTACTGAACCAAGTATATGATACTCTGTGAATCAGTAGGTGAATTTCCCTTTCCTCTATAATAGATACAAATTTCCTGTTGGTTTTCACACTGCCTTATATTTTTATCTCTCTTTATTTTCAAAATGGTGATTAATCGACCTACAGCTTTTAATATTCAAAGCTGCATGACTTCTTCTCATTATGCAATCAGTAAAATTAATGAACGACAGCTCTGCACCACCAGGAGGCCTAGCTGAATAGCAAAGGGACTATAGAAACAGGTTATTTGTGGGTCACTGCCAGGATAGATTTAATTTTATAGCACAGAATATTTCTTCTAATATAGAAAAATGTTTAGTGAATATTCTTGTGTTAATGAAAACTGTTAAATTTATGCTACTTCATATTTGGCATCACTTCAAAACGTCACTGCTGCACTTTGTTAATTTACTTTTGAATTCATTTCAGCATGTAACAACAAGAAGGGAGAAATTAGGGGAAACGGAAGTCTTGAAGAGTGAACCTGATGGCTCTTCAAAGTGGCAGATCAGTTTGTATTAGGCTATGGATCTGGGATATTCAGTGAAAATTCTTAAATTTTTCTCCTGTGGGTATTGCAGCAAGCCTTAAATTAAGATATACCGTTCCTCCCTCTTTAGTTGAATCTGGGGCTGATTCTCAGATAGATGGAAATGATGATTTTCCTCAGCATTTCTGTATAGTGCCTTCAAGTTTCACAGTTAGTGAAAAATGAATGTGAATGGCGCTCGCACATCCACATACATGGTTCTAAATGCACTATTCTAGACACATAAAGCAGAAATTCTGTATTGAGCACAGCTGAAATTAACCTTATGTAGTATCATTATTTTGCCTTCTGCCATATGACAGAAGGTAGCAGTCTGTTCCCATGTGTTGGAGTCATTACTCACCACAGATGTACATAGATGAAGGGTGATGTGATACAAGATGCCAGCTCCAGAAGAAAGCCAAATTGATCATCAGATTTATCAGAGTCTGCAGGGTGTCACTGAGTTTGCTACTCTAAAAGTGGGTTAGATGAGCATAGTTTCTGGTGATAAGAACAGTACAATGGGAGCATCAGAAATGTGTTCTTTTAGAACACAGGGAAGTACTGAGAATATTTTGGTATAACAAAAGGCAGCCTGGAAAAGTGAAGAGGAGGTACTTAGGAGAGTCTAAGAAGAAAGGAGAAATCACAAGAAATTGCTGAGAAATCACTTTTCTTGCAGTGGTCTCTGTGGCATTTAGCATATTAAAAACAAAAGAACATTATTATCATTGGATCTCTGCCATCTTCCAAAGGAAGAACTAACAAAATAACAAAGTGGACCTTTTTTATGGGATGAGAATCTACTTTCTTTCATCTACAGAATCAGATGTCCTTGTTTGTGAAAAAAAAGAATAAATTAGCCACTATGTAAAACTTTAAAGAAAATGAATTGCTACTAGGAGATTTAGGATTATTTATCATGGAAGAGATTACCTTGAAATTTCATTTCCTGGGACGGACATGTGGAGCAGTGCTATATGCAGTGTGCTATAGCAATATATGGGTGATTTTAAGGATTGGGGATAACTAGAAGAGAAAGGGAAAAAGGAGATAATTATACAAAAAGTGAAAGAAAATAATCCTGTGGTCATGTACTTTATAGTCATAAAATAAGTTTTTAAATTTAGTAATGATTGGGAATCAAGTACAAGCAGATATTTGAATATGAGCTATACTCATCTGTCAAAAAACCCCCTTATCCATTTAATATCTCAAAGGTAACACAGAGCTGGCCTCAGAGACCTTAGAAGAGCTCTCACCCTGCTTTAATGCTGATCTTTTCCTTAGAAAATAGAGTATCATTAGGCAGAATTAAGGAACTATAATGACTTCTATTTTTAAAATTCCTTTTGACACAAAATGATAGATATATATTTTAATATCACATGTTCTCTTAAGACTTACTAATAATTTACATAAAGGCCTCAGTCTTAAAAAACTGTCAGATTTATAATTCGTTCTTTCCATTAATCACCAAGGGATTAATTCTTTTCAGGATTGCACTAAGAGTGATGAAAATAAATTGAGGCTGTGAGTCTGGAGCCTGAGAACCAATAATTTTTATCTCCTACTTCATTCAGTAAACAAAAATATATAAAATTTCCTCTAGAGCTAAGAGAGCAATGTGTGTAGATTTTCTTTTTTAACTTTTTCTTTAATTTTTTTAAACATTTTGTCACTGAATTTAAAAAATTAGAAAATCAGTCAAGGTCAAACCAAATCAGAATTTGGCAATTAAATTAATACACTTACTTGGATCAATTAAGTATTTAATATAATCCAAAACTAAACTTGAAATTTTCCAATTATTTAACCCTTCTAGTAATTTTTATTCCTTTAAATTAGTTTTTAAAACAGAAAGAGCCACTTAAAAATGCGCATTTTAACTTTCGCATTATGAAAAATATCATAAGAAGAATTATGGACATAGATGACTGATAACTCCTTTATCTTGTCTTTACTGTCAACTGCTGTAGAATTTGAACAGATTTTTTCCTCTCTCTCTCCAAACTAATCTTTTCCTGGGAGGAAAAAAAATTCTTGGATCTCCAACTTTATCCAGTTGTAAAACTAGGTGATTCAAATTCAGTGGTCCTTTTTTTGGGAAGGAGAACATAATGATCTCCTTCTGTAGCTATTTTATTGCTATTCAATATAAAACACAAAAATAATCTGAGAAGATTGCAGCACTGAACATATTCTTCCTGGAAAAGACAAGAGATTGTGCATCCTCCTGTTAAACCAGAAAAACTCATAGGCTGGAGGCGCAACATGCTTCTTGGTATTTAGGAATCTGGCCAGCTTCTCAAATAAGTGATCTGTAGCTTCTACTTTTGTTTCAGCATCATTTTAAAGTAAGGCTGAATTGGACTTTGGCTTTTATAGAGTGAGAGAGTATTAAGAGGGTTTTGTCCTTCTGAGTCAGGGCTGCATTGGCTGTGTGAACGGGGCAGTGTCTCCCAGCAGCCTCCTCTACGGCTGGCTCCAGTCTAGTGGTTCCTTCCTCAGCCAAAGGATGGTCTAGATCCAGTCCTGGCACAATAAGAATTTTTCAAGACTGGTGCTTGGAGAGTGTTTGTTTATTGGGTCTAAGTGCTTGTCTTCACTCATCCACTTTGCAAAGTGTCAGTCATTAATGAGATAGTAAATATGAAAGTTAAGAAAAAATACAGAAACTTCTGTCACTCTCAATAAAGGAAAAACATTCCTTCTCATCTCTCCTGTTTAGAAATGTTAGTGGTAGGGGAATAGTGGTTAGTGTAGGAATAGTGTTTTCTCCTGCCTTTCTGCTTCCTGAGTAAGCTGGACATAGAATAAGAACCATTTTGCTGTACATAAAACTAGCAACATTTTCTTAAGTTTCATATAATCTTTTAAATAAAAAAAAAAAAAAAAAATCATTGTTCTGGCCTTTCACTTGTTTTTGAAATATCTCTAGAAAAATATAAAAGACACAAAGTGCCCTAATTCATAATTTCAGAAGTTTCTTAATTTTGCCACAGTTCTAAAATAAAGAATTCCTTGTATAAAATGTTCCCTAGAGCACAGCCAATAAAAATAAATTAATAGTTTATACAGATATCTATACAATGTGAGATTATAAACTAGTTTAATTTAATTAATCAGTGGAAGAGGAGAATACTGACATATTATGCATAAACTTCCTTCCTCTGATCACCCAGACTCAGCACTGAACATACAACCAAATTTGATCAGTTCTATGTTTTGTGGCTTTTTCTTTCTCAGAAAGAAATGTGCAGCCAGACTATTCCAGCAGAGGCCATTTTCCATCTTTCTATAGCATATGCTTCTGTTAACAGGTATATTTTCTAACATACAAATGTAGCAAGAAATGCCAGTGCTGCCTAGGAATGAGCTACATCATAAACAGGACTAGTTAGAAAAACACTGTAGAGATTAGTGATCTGGAAATGGGTACAAAGGATTGGATTACACAGGAATGCATTTACCTTACCTTCAACTTTGAGGCCTTCTTTGAAAGCTTCCAAAATTCTGATGATTTTTGATCAAGGCTCCTTGCTTGCACATCTACACAGTAGATGCCCAAACCTAGATGCACAAAGAATAGATACCTCAGAATTTATATAAGAACCTAGCTGATGTTGTTGAGGACAATAATCTAAACTTCCAGCTCCTGTCTGTTAGAACTGAAAAGCAGTCAGCGCTTACTGAAGAGAACATCAGGCAATAATTACGGGTGTGAGAATACCCAAGGAGTAGATTATCTGGGATCTGTAAGCAGCTCTAACTTTAGGTATTATTTATCATTGTTACACTGCTACATTTTTGTCAACAAAGGAGACAATGCCTTTGAAAGAGAGAACACAGCTTGTAATACATGACAAAGCTTAAAGTTAGTGAAAATAAATTAAAATTTTGCTTTCCTAAAACTGATTTCCGGTAATACTTAAAACCAAACTGATTTCCGGTAATACTATTAAGATAGAAAGAAAGAACGTGCTCCACTTAAAAAGCAAACCCGAAGTGCTCAGTAGATGTCATGTCATACCAGGCTGGTGTAGATAAGTGCATTATGCACATTACAATGGGCAGAGCAGCCTAGTTTTCACTTGTTGCAGGGTCTTTAGGCCTCTGGGGAAATGTCCAGTGATAGTGATGCCATGAAGATTTTTGCCTTTTCTTTTATACCTGTTATACCTTTTTACAGCTTCTGTATTCCTAGTGCTTTTTGCCTACATTCTTGGACTTGTTTGTTAAGCTAAGAGACTAAACATTTTAGAAGCTTTGTAGCTAGGGATCAGTGTGCCCCAGACCCCAAGGTCCTCTCCAGAACATATTCTGTAAACCAAGATAGAACCATCCAGGGGAAGGTTCCTTGGGGAGGGGGGGCTCACTTGAACCTCTCATTGGGGAATCTTTGATAGATATGCTAATTAGTAAAGCCTATAATGTTATACCCAATGTTGGGGGGGACACACGGAAGAAGAGAGACACAGAGACACAGGGAAAGACTCGGTGGGGTACATCTCGATGCATATGACCTGGACGTGTACACCTAAGGATCCTTAAGAATAAATACCAAGGTAAAATCCCTTTTCCCCTTCTAACCGTGTATGCCTCTTGATTTTAAGACCAGGAAAAGGCATCAATAGAGTGTTACAAAATGTCACCTGACAGAGGAGAGAAATGCTCATTGCCTGCAGAACCTGATGTGCTTCTCCTACCTAAGACATTCAGAAAACTATGCAAAATAAAAGAAGGCAGAAGCAGAGGAAGAATAACAGAAATCAAGATGATGATCGTGTCAAAATATGCAAGGAAGACAGGGCAGGAGATTTTGCTTATACTCACGTGTGGAGAGGTTCAGCTATAACTTGTTAAAATCTGGTTATCAAAAGGGAGAACATATGGCACAATACACGACTAGCAGAAAACAAGGGGCATGCTACTCTGACAGTTGATCTACTCAGTATTTTTGTGTCTTGCTCCTGAACATTTAAGTACTCATGGCATGGAAAGAAATGGGCAGACCCATCTTGAAAGGTGTTTTTTGCTAAAATGTAGTTCCAAAGGGTGTTCAGCTGTTCTGAATTGTGAAGTATGTGAAAGCAGCAGGTGGTCTCACACCGCTCTGAGCGAAGAGGTCAGTGTCATAAAATCAATGGCAGTAGATTACTGCTAGTAAGAAAAACTTGTGAAAAATCCTGACCAGAGATGCACATTTGAAACATCTATGGAGACTAAGCTATTTTCTTAGCTCCCTGAGTGTTTGGTCTTGTTAATGCAGTAATCAACACCAAAAAGCCTGCAATTTACCAGTGGATCACTTGGTGAATACCTATCTTAAGGGCTCTTAAGAGCTTTTCTTTACTAACAGACATAAGCTGTTGGTATATTGTTTTAAAGCAATAAAGGACTTCAGGGCCAAATACAGTCTGGCTGTACAATGTCGTTATTTGCTTGCTAGAGTGCTTTCCTGACCACCTTTGAGCAGAGCTATCGCTATCCTGAGCTCTCTGTGGCTTCTGTGCGGGAGCGTGAGGTGCTGCGATCTTCCAAAAGTGTCTCCAAAGCAAAGCCGCTCAGCAGGATCAGCCACACACACTCACACAGGCGTGCACGCACACACGCACGGATAGCTTCAGTAATATGGGTCAACGGCAAAGAGGCAGGAAGGGTCTCTGCATGGAGTTCCAAGGACGGAAGTTTATTGCATCCACACCACGAAGGGATCAAGGGGCAAAGACACGGAACAATGGAGAGCTCAGGATTAAGTACGGGAGCGGAGGGAGCATCAGAGACCAATGGTCTGAGGGCACGGGGGTGGTACAAAGGCAGGACTAGGGAATGGGAACCAGTGGGGAAGCTCTGGGGGAGTGGCGAGGGGCAAAGGCCAATGGGGGAAACCTGGAGTGGAGAACTTTCTAGGACATGAAACATACAAAGTAGCAAGGGAGTGAAGGGGCGATGAGCCAACCAAGGGAGCAGAATTGGGGTATATCGACACAGTAGGGCAAAGCATTCTGGGGGAAGCCTTTCTGGTCACCTCAACCTCGGGAGGATTCTCTGGTACCAGGGACTGTCCCACCAGCGGACTCTCCTTGCCCCCTGCACTGTAGACTTACCAGCCTCCGCACAGAGCTATTTTTTTAGAAAATTTATATTTTTATTTCTATGAGAAAAGGGAAAAATGGTGAATTCAGGCTTCTGTAAGGCTCATGTATTTTAAAAAACAGCTTTGAGTTAAATTGACTTGAATTGTTTTATTTTGACAAAGAAAAGAGAAGCAGCTATTTAAAAATACTTCATGTTTACAAATGTGTAAACATACAATGTTTCATTGTTTTGATTTTGTTAAAATAAATTGGTACTAGATTAGTAAACTGGAACTGGAACTTGATTACAATATATATCACATCTTTGATATTGATGGCTACTGTAGGAATAGAATTAGAATTTCTTAGACAGATTCTGCTCACCTATTTTATAATTTTCACAGTACATCCATTAAATAAATACATACATGGGTTCTTACACTGACAAGAGGGATTATTTTGATAGGGGGCCCTGGACTGTGGTTTTACAGTTCATAGAGTTAATGCCTTCCTTTTTGAAGAGTTAATTTGTGGACATTCTATATTGTTTGGGGTAATACTGCCATGATCTTGGAACCTGTTTTCTTTTTTTAAAATGTGTGTGTTGGGTGGAAGGAATTTCTCAAGCCGGAGACTATTATCCAGATATTATAGTTTCCTAGTTTTCACTGCGTCTGAGCTTTGTTGTTCATGATGACAGTTAATAATTCAATGTTCATTATATGCTATTTGTTGATCAGAACAGATCTCTTCTGTTAAAAGAGAGTGAGAATTCCTTGTGTAAGTCCATCTGACATAAGATTTCCCCAGACATTTCCATGAATAAATATGATCCCATTTTTCATAAGAAGTGAATAATAACTTTGGACCGCAGTTCAGTTTTTAGTAGACATGTTGCTGCATGCTTTCCTACCTCCAGGACAGCTATAATAATAGCAAAGAGGAGGTTTTGGCTTTGGCTCAATTTTAGTGTACATTATCAAGGCCATTATAGGGAGGTAGTTTCTCCTTCTGCCGCTAAGAACCTAAGCAACAATATAACCAATGACTAATGCAAGAGGACAATTACTGATTTCATCAGCTGTCAATTGAAGCCATATGGTCCAGACACTAGAGAGGTGCGAAGTGATGCACTAGTAATTCAGATGCAGATGAAATCTCTTCTATGGTATAACCTTCATGCAGGGAACTTATACTTGTTCCACAATTAATCAACACATTCATTTGTGTGTGGGTGAATGACTTTTCTGGGGTAAAGATTAATATGTCAAGTTTTTCACTCTTGGTAATAAACTAATCCTAAAATATGACTCTTTTTAATCATGTGTATAGTATTTTAAAATCTGATTACTGTTTAGTATCAGAGAATGTGAGGGTTTAGTCTTGGCAATTAATTAAGGAAGAAAAATATGAACAAATGTGAGTTAGGTTAGGCATTTTTCACCCGCTGCTTTTGAAGACAAGAAGACCCAGTAGTTTGAATGTTTTTGTATTGTTTGTGCCTGACAATAAAGTCCTTGATAGTTACTCAGGGTAATAAAGATACATATTGTCTTTAAGATTATTAATTGCAAACAAGTAGCTGCTGTAGAGAAAAGTAGTTAAGGACAGAGTTCTCATTGGCATAAGCAGTACAAGAGGAAATTTTTAATTTACTTTTTTAGTTGAAAATGGTACTTAACAGCAAACCCAACTATATCCTAACTACTTTTGTATCTTCTAATGGAAGATTTCCAGTGCAGAGCTTCAACATAGTTTTTTAATGCAATGGAAAAGAATTCTGTCTAGGTCCATGTTGTTTTATTCTATTTGCTTTTTCCACATGCATTTTCACATGCCAAAGGCTATACACCATCATATAGCTGGTGTATGGGTTAGGATAAAACAGAATAAAGATCTCTTGCTGTAGTAGCCAAATCCGAAGGGGAGCCTCAGCCCTCCAGAGGGGTCTCAAAGAAAAGCCTTTCCTCTGCATTTAATAGAGAAATGGCAACATTTTTTTCAATTCCCACCCTTTACCTTTCCCCCTCGCAGCTTTCTGTGCAGCTGATCATTTTTATTTTGACTCTAGCTTCCTATCACCCTCTCTGTTAAAAATGGAAAAAATAAATCCTCTATCCATCATAAGGCAGGGTACTCCTTAACCTCTCCCTGGGTGGAAAGCTGACCACTAATCCTGTGTTGTTCTGTACTTGTTGATTACTTATCAGTCTTCTCCTTACTTACCACGCTGAATCTATAGGGCAGCCACATTACTGACGGCTTGGAAGCTTAATCTGCTGATGAATGTGCCTTTGGGGAAGATAGTGTGATTGCTGAGCCTGGGAAAGGCTCTGAGTGTGTCTGGGGGAGTTATGAGAAGGGAAATTAGTGAACAGGAAAGCTAAGGACCTTAATGTAACTTTAATGTATTGCATAGTTTCTGTGGGTAAATGTCTGGGCATTTTTTTTTTTGTGTAGAGAATGCATAATTGTGAGCTTGGCATTTTCCCCTCAAGGAAGCCCTAAAGGTTAAAAGCTTGAGGGGGCTGGAAAATGTTTTTATCCTCTCTGATCTATTACTTAATGGTTGTTTAAAGTGATACCACCGCACCAATATTAAATATCATGAGAACAAAATTTAGCGTGTTTTTGAGTTTGGGATTTTTTTTACCATACATTCAGGAGATGTAAATAAGAAAGGGGGAAAACCCCAAGTTTAATGCTGTCAACATTAAGAGTATTTTGCTTTAGGGATAAATTTTTACACCTTGAAGAAAGAGTCCCACCAAGGTGTTTGAAAAAAAAGGAATTAAATACATTTAATGTCTTCTTCAATCATCAAAGTGATTTCTGAAATATGAGGTAGCCCAAATTAATCTCTGATGTAAATCAATTGAGTTTAGGAAGGAGAGGGAAACAGTAAAAAAAAGGAAAGCAAATGGCATAATCAGCATATATTTTCTCATTCCAACTTACTGTTGATTCATTTATCAGTCCAAATTAATAAACTGGAAATCCAGGAAAAAATTGCTATATTGGCTATAAATTGTTCTGATTACTGTCAAAAACAAATCCATAGTAATTATGTATATTGATCATGCAGGGGATTCTAAAATAGGGACAGCAAGAGCAAGTCTCAAACTTGTGTCAGGGGACATGTCTTTCTATCATGAAAACTTTGGTTTTGCATGGGTATACTTTCTTTTAAAGTGATGCATCCATTTCAGAAGTGTAATTCCTAGTTTGTGGGGCGGTAGAAATAAAATTCCCATTTCATAAACACTTGTGGAAGTGAAAATCCAAAAATTTACTTGTGCCAATGCAAACATCAAAAACTGCTGAAACCTATTCTAGTGTAAACTTCTAGCTGTTGGCTTACGTTCATCATCGATTTAAGAGACGAATCTGTTCTTACTGAACACCATACAAGTTCTTTTTTCAAGTCACTGTTCAGAGTGAGAGCTCTCACTTCTATCCTCCTGGTCTCATTGACAAAAAGACCTAATGAGAAGTGCTTAGCCTAGATGACTACAAAAGGATTTCCTCTGACCGAAATTTCAGTGTGGGTGTGACTATGCAACTAACTTCAGGCACAGAAAAAACCAATATACTCTGGAAAGACCTCATTACTCTTGGCATGTTTGACATGTTCCACTCACTCTCTCCCTTCAACCAGCTCTCAGAATGGCGTTGAAACCCATGTAAGTGAGGTTCTGCACTGCTAAAATAGGGCCATACGCTGTCAGGCTTATAGCAGTTTCAGCATTATTTTGAACTTCAGTGCCTATTCAAGCCTGAACCAGCAGTAACCTTGGACTTTGCTTGTTACTTGTTGATTACTTGAAATAAGAGTGGCATCTTGTAGCACCTCCTCTGGCTGAATTAATCACTCTGCCGTTAAAAGCTGGAAATTATGTTATCGTACAACATATGTAATTCCTTTTTTGCTCCTGAAAATTATAGTGCTTCCAAAGATGAATCTATGATGAAAACAGCAGAACAAGCCAAAATTTACTAAAAAAGGCCTACATGTGATTGCTAGACACAGTATCTCCTCCAACCTGTTTGAGATCAATTTAAGACTTCCTATGTTGTACTCTCAGAAACATGCTTTTGTTTTTTTTCTTTTCTTTTTTCTTTTCTTTCTTTTCTTTTCTTTTCTTTTCTTTTCTTTTCTTTTCTTTTCTTTTCTTTTCTCTTTTCTTTTCTTTTCTTTTCTTTTCTCTTTTCTTTTCTTTTCTTTTTTCTTTTCTGTTCTTTTCTTTTCTTTTCTCTTTTCCTTTTCCTTTTTTTCTTTTCCTTTTTTCTTTTTTCTTTTTTCTTCTTTTTTCTTTTTTTTCTCCTGCCCTCCCCTCCCCTTTCCCCCTTCTCTCTTCTCTTCTCTTCTCTTCTCTTCTCTTCTCTTCTCTTCTCTTCTCTTCTCTTCTCTTCTCTTCTCTTCTCTTCTCTTCTCTTCTCTTCTCTTCTCTTCTCTTCTCCCCTCCCCTCCCCTCCCC